>NC_060193.1:40901228-41201228 GCF_021184085.1 Oncorhynchus gorbuscha | reverse complement strand
AAAAGGGTAAAAAATGGGTGCTGGTCCGCTGGAAAAACTGCCCCCAAAAGTTCAACAGTTGGGTATTAGAGCACGATGTGGTGGAGGCATCGGGAGTTAATTTAAACCCTCATGCATGATAAATACATCATCATTCGCGTGTACACAGGAGTGCATCATGGAACACAGCGGCTTCTACCTAACTCTCCCCCGTAGTGCGTCTGCACATATATATCGTAATAATCAGAGTTTGAATTATATTACCAATTTTCCAAAGCCTGTAGAGTTATCAGAGGCCTGGGAAGTAGGTCTCAGCGAGATTACATACCCCCGTAGTTGGTATAATATCAAAGATAAGGACCATGATTTTTTTATTGCAAAAGGATATCGGAACCTGCAAAACTTATTAAGCTTAAAAAAGTGTTCTATAGAACCGTTGACAGGATCGTCTCCGAGTTGAATGAACGCCTAACCCTGAACAATATGGAAATACTCCTGATCTACAACCCTATACATAAACGTGTACAATTCTCAGGGGATGTTGACCGTGGTATAAAGACCAGCGGTAATTTATCCTACATGTTGGGGATGGGTCCCAATAAATGGACGTATGTGAAAGATAAATTATTCCCATTCCCTGCGGATATACATGCAGGATTTTACAATATATGTGTATACCAACATCATATCCTATCAAAGGGTCGGAGACAGCTGTGTGCCCCTCCTGAGAACAGTTCATATACATGGAAAGGACGGGGACATAGTCATTGTCACCTACGACAAGCCACACTACGTACCTACAGTATAAGCAAAAGATATATTCTGGTTGACCTTAAAACGGATCAGAACGAAAACATAGAATTTACTTATGGTAAAACGATTGTAAAACTCCACTTTAGACCCACCAAAACCTCTCTACATATATAATATTATATATTTTTATAAACATAATACAAATATATTAAAAAGGTTTATGGACCACCAACATCTCGACCATAACTGCTATGTCTCATACTATGTTGCTCAAGTGGGTAATGGGTTACCAGGCTATTATGGATACCCTACCATGTACGGTTCGAGGATAGGAGGTATATTTCACAACCTCTTTAGGATGGACCTTTAAGATGAGAGGCCTCAGCATAGCCAAACCGCATTTAAAATCAGTGGCTAAAAATATAGTAAGTGATGTTGTAGCCAATGCTATGACCAGAAGGGCGTCACCAGATGTCAAGCGTCAAGAAGGCTCGGGGTTCATGATGTTGTCTCGAAGACCAAAAAAGAGACCTCCAGGTATAAGGCGAAGGCTTGCCCCTAAAAAACGGAGGTTAACAGTTAAACGAAACTCAGTAAGTTGTGGACCAAAAACGACGAAAAGAATACTCTGAATTATTTTCTAAAAGAACAAGCAGCATGGCTCTTTTACACCGCATGTCCTCTGAAGCTATAAAGCCAGAGCTTGATCTTTTCACGGCCCCCTGTCACGCCTTGGTCAATATGTTTTGTGTTTTCGTTATATATTTTGGTCAGGCCAGGGTGTGACATGGGTTTGTGTGTTGGGTTCGTATTGGGGTTTTATTAGCATTGGGATTGTGTATGATTAGGGGTGTGTCTAGTTAGGCTTGGCTGCCTGAGGCGGTTCTCAATTGGAGTCAGGTGATTCTCGTTGTCTCGGATTGGGAACCGTATTTAGGTAGCCTGAGTTCGCTTTGTATTTTGTGGGTGTTTGTTCCTGTCTCTGTGTTGTAATCACCAGATAGGCTGTAATTAGTTTCACGTTCCGTTCTGTTGTTTTTGTATTTAGATTCAGTTATTTCATGTACCACGATTCCTTCATTAAAGTCATGAATAACCTACACGCTGCATTTCGGTCCGACTCTCTTTTTTCAACAGACGAACGCCGTTACACCCCCTTAACCCAACATTCAGTAGAGAGGTCCAGTTATATGGAGATAGTCACACTCTCTGCCATTACCAACAACGGTCCTATAGATTTTTTCATACCAGGCCACGGTGACAACTATCTGGACCTCAACAACACCTTGGTGCATTTGAGTCTAAAAGTGACCAAAAGAGATGGTACTAATATTGCAAACGATACCAAAATGAGTCTCATTAATACCAGTGGCCACCATCTTCTCCCAAGTGGATGTGACTTTGGGTGAACACCTAATCAGTCAAAGCAGTGCCCAATACCCTTATAGGGCCATCATGGAGTGTATACTCAACTACTAAAATTAACCAGGGCCAAGGATGAGTTTTGCCTGATGTCTGCCCACGACGGGGACTTTAGTTTAAAAGTGTTGGGGGCAATGCTTTGTATTAAAAAAGTGTCTGTATCTCCGGCAGTTCGCCTGGGTCACTCACAGGCTTTGATGAAAGGAAATGCCCTTTACCCTCTCCAAAGAATTACCATGATAACATTTAGCATACCTGTGGGCAGTGAAATCTGCAGTCAAGAAAAACTATTTCTAGGCCCTTTAGCACGATACATGGTTATACGTTTGGTTGATCATGCCTCTAATACGGGCAGCTTAAATAAAAACCCATTTAATGTTCAACACTTCAATGCGGAGTATGTAGCTCTCTGTCAGGATGGATGTCAGGTCCCTGCTAAGGCTTTCCAACTGCAATTTAATAACAACATATGTGCAAGAATTTTACAATCTATTCCTGGCTACCGGGAGGCATCTAAAAGATCTCTTTACCTAATGACAGAAATTATTTTGCAGAGGGTTACACAATGTATGCTTTCAATTTATTACCTGATGATGACACCTCAGGATATCTTTTGGTGGTGTCCCAAGGTAACTTCAGGCTGGAAATGCGTTTCCGTACACCTTTAGCCTGTACCGTTAGCATGATTGTTTATGCATGCTCTGATTCAATCTTGGAAGTGAATACCCGAAGACAGGTCTTAGTGGATTATTATTAAGGATCGTTGAGCAAAGACATGAATACCCAAGAGTTGGAAGGGCTCATGAGCCGACTGATTGGAAAACAATTGTGGAGTGTTGGCTTGTGATGAATTGCCTATTGAGAAATGGCTGGAGCGGCCTGCCATGTTTATTGTCAATACCCATCCTAAACATTGGCTAGACATTAGAAGAGGAAGGAGGAAGTAAAATATTTTTTTTTTATTCCTACGGCTTTCCCCCCAGTTTTTCACATTTCCCCAAATCTATCAAATATTTTTTGACCAAAACCGTCTAAGATATACTACAGCATCAAACAAGTACAAGATAACCTTTCTACTACATGCGGTCACCACTGTGTATTCTACTGATGTCAAAGAGCCCGGGGAGTTTCTTTTGAAGTCGTTATGCCTCTTTATAAGGATGATTTAAGAAGTAATGATAACGTTAAAGGTTGTTTTGTTCGAAAATATCAAAAGTGTTCAAATATGTGTCCTTTAAGACCGTGTAATCAAGGCGTATGCTCACGTCAAATGTTTCAAGAATGCCACAAATGTTAAATTGCTTAATTTTTCAAATAACATTTATTGAATTTAATCATAGTCATTCAAAAGTAATTCAAAAGTCTAACCACCCAGAGAGATCGGGAGTTTTCCTGTTACGTGCCTGAACATGGGTCAACATGTCCTGCATAACTTCATCTTCAACAGGCATTTGATCATCAGCCGGTAAGCTCGCAGGTACAGGCATTACAGGGGATTGGCTCTCGCTAGGCTCGTCATCTTTTAAAGGGTCCGGTAGGGAAATAGTTAAATGGCCGGTCTCTCTCTCCCCTTGTTTCACCAAGGCCAAATACCTTTGCAATAGGTTTGTGTATTTTTGGACCTTATCATAGGTGTTCAATCCTTTTCGGTTCACAATATCCTTCATGGCCGTATCCAAATCATTTTCCGCTGTTTGTCTGATATTTTCAGGACCCTGCACTTGTTTTTTAAGTCTATCCAACTCGTTGTCGCACCAGATACATTTTATTGGCCATTACCCCCTCTGATCAACCCCCACTTCTGGAAGCAATAAGGCTGGTGATGAAGGGCACGGCTATACTTAGTAAAGGTAGAAGAAACCCGACTGTTGTATGCTATGTATTTTCTTTTGAGGACTGGCCCTTTTATTGGCAAAGAGTTTTATCGCAGTCTTTTGTCTCTTTAATTTTCTCAATTGGGTCAGGGTGAGTGGAATGCATCCTTTGAGAAGATTCAAAGCAATCTCACATAGCGATAATATGATATGAGATCTGAAGTGACCCAAGATGGCCTTCCGTTCATTAGCTGTAGCCCCAACTAGGCTTCTCAAGAGGGGCAGGTTTCTTTTTAAACGCAGAGACATAGCTGTTACTTTTTAGGAATGTACGCAGCCGGCCACTCCCATGGGAACAGACCGGTTCGTAGCCTCAGGTGTTCTGGAGTATTTGCTTTTAAATCCACGATTGAATAAGGAAATGGCGCTTTGGTAGCGTCCTCATAGCTCTCCATAAAATAGGATTTCCTTCCCGGGTACATCTGCGGAGCTAGAGTATTAATTTGTAGTTTGTCTCTAGGATTACAGAGTGTTATGAATCCCTTTTGGCCCGACAGTCTAGGGGGGATGGTAATGAGACCCGTAACATAACTCATACAAATTCTAATAGTGACAAAATAAAAGTGAGAACGAAATAACTACGACAACTGAAATCTACCGTCAAACTCAGGGTTTATTAATAAACACATGTTAATGGCGGGAGCAGGAAAAGGGGCTGAGCTGGACCCAAGGAAAGAAACAATAAGTATTCAAAAACACCCCTAAGCTAGACTAGCCTACTTTAACAGCTAACTAACCAAAAATACAGTGGGTGGTCCGCCCAGTTCTAACTAGTGTTTTTGACAAAGTTTACCTACGGGTAGTGTATGCCCATGGGCGACTTGTCTTGGTTCCCCCTTTTCCCACCAGCAAACAAACAAACACCATAACCAAAAACAATACTCACAGGTGATGACAAAGTGCTATGGAGGTGCTCAAACAAAAGATAGCTCAATACAAAAAGAGAGTGAAACAGAGAGATTGAGCTCTACAGCAAACAACTGACAGGGTTTTTAAACAAAGGAAAAGGAACAGTGATTGGGTAGGAAACAGAAGGAGTTGATTGATGATTGATTGATGATTGGTGACTGATTGGGAGTGATGATTGGGAGTGATGATTTTCACCTGTGAGGGGAGAAGGAGAGAAAAGAAACACACAGGATACACACAGAATACTTGAATCCGTAACACAGAGGTTGATAACACGAATAACACCACACAATATTATCAGGCTTTTGAGATAACACATGTTCAGAATTCTCTAAAATACTTTTTACAAAACAAGTTTTACCACTATTAGATGGGCCTGCGATTAAGGCCGAAAATGGGAGTTGCAACCGGGGCTCAAAACCTTCTACAGCAGTCATTACATCTTAGCCCATAGGTTGAAGAGGTTATGTCATTATTGGATAAAAAGACGTGCCCGTTTTAAGCACAATATTTTGTCACGAAAAAATGCTCGACTATGCATGGAATTGACAGCCTTGGAAAGACAAAACTCTGATGTTTCCAAAACTGCAAAGATATTATCTGTGAGTGCCCCAGAACTAATGTTACAGGCGAAACCAAGATGAAGTTTCATACAGGAAATGCCCCAGATTCTGAAGGCGCTGTGTTCCAATGTCTCCTTATATGGCTGTGAATGCGCCAGGAATGAGCCTGCCATTTCTGTCATTTCCCCAAGGTGTCTGCAGCATTGTGACGTGTTTGTAGGCATATCATTGGAAGATTGACCATAAGAGACTACATTTACCTGGTGTCCCGCCCGGTGTCCTGTGTCGAAATTATTGCGTAATCTGTAGGTCCATGCGCGTTCCATTTGTTCAGAAGAGAAAGTCAACTGCCACGATGGATTTTATCGTCGATAGATATGTGAAAAACACCTTGAGGATTGATTCTAAACATCGGTTTGCCATGTTTCTGTTGATATTATGGAGTTAATTTGGTTGGGGGTTGTTATGGAACTTCAAGAGAGCTGCATTAGCTCTACTGTGGTACAAAACCACAATCTTGATATTCAGAAAGTTTTCAAATTTGACTATGTCAAAGAAAGCCACAGCATCCTGTATACCGAGACCCACGGCCGTTTGGAGCTCTCTAGCCTTCTGTGACGCCGCTAGATCAGTACATTCAGGGTTGAGTAAATGGGATAGCCCTATTGCAAAACATAGCTTATTACCTGGATTGTGAACGTTTATGAGGTAGGCCCTTTCATTGCTTATGATTTCTGATTGCATTAGGCTATCTAGCTTCCTTCTCTGACCCCCACCACCCTGGGGTTGCTGTATTATTTGCACTACAAGCTCTAGGGTCCTATCGTCTATGACGGAAGAATTTGACTGAACAAGTAATTCTAGCAGAGCGATAAATTGTTCAAGATCTGCTTCGCCATTGGTCAAAATAAGAGATACCGTGTGATGCTGGATATCTCCACAAATTTCCACCTGTAAGACATCACGTGGTTCCCCATTATCTCTTGCCCTGTCTAACAGTTCGTTCAGAGTATCCAATATCATTACATAAAACACAGCATAGTCAAGATTCGGATTCACCCATGTGAATAAAAAAAACTGACGAATCTCTGTATTGTTGAATTTATTTTGGTACACAACCCCAACACTTCGATCAATACCGTCTTCCTCCTGATTTATTAGACAATTTTCCAATTCCCCCAAAACTTTGTATTGCATTTCAGACTCTTCTGACATGGGCATTAACGGCTGGTATTTGGGGGGGGGGGGGTGTGATGCCGAAGATGTCTGGGTCTCGTTCATCTGATTAATTAGGGATATGAGGGCTTCGGGAATCTGTGATAACAGGTTTTCATCGGGCGTCCCTGACTCGTTCATACGATTAATCATTTCTAGGAGTTCTGCTGGAATCTGTAATAATATGCATTCATCTATCGGTATTATGTCTGTTATCCCCACCTCGTTCATACAATTAATAATTTCTAGGAGTTCTGGCGGTATCTGTGATAAGAGGCTTTCAACTCTCCCAACTAGGACTGTTGGCTCTGCCATTTGGATAATTAATGATGTGCGTTCTTGGGTTATTCTGGAAGGATCCGTGTAACATATATGATTTTAGCGCCTGTATTTGCGCTTTTTAATCGGACTGCAGTTTAACATAAGTGGAATTGTTCTATGCCAGAATGATAGATCATTTCAGTACTGGCGCTCAAGTAAAACCCTCATTCGTTTGTGTAGCAAAACCTTTCGGGATTTTAGAGCCCTGGAAAAGGCTGTGAAAAACCTAGCTTGTTCTATTTCAGATCTGGATGTTGCCACCAAAGAATTGGCGGAATCAAGAAGTTTGGCCGCATCCCATAATAGCCGGTCGTCTACCTCTGAAATGTCATTTAAAACGGTGAAATCTTCCGTTTTGGTTGTTTCATTGGGAATGTTCGGTGAGCCGGAATCCTCCGCATGCTCTAGATGTATGTGGTCTTCTGTGCCGTTATACGCCGGGGAGGAGTATTGAAAATAATACATACAAAATAGGTTATTCAATATAAAAATATGTTAGATACATAAAATGTCAAATACATTTCAGGTATAATACTATATATTAACGATACATAATTAAAATACCTCTGCTTTTTTGGCGAGGACTGTTCTGACGAATCGTGTAAACACCAAAAATAGCTTTTCATATAAGGTGCACACATTTTGTTTTTAATGTATAAATATTTTTGTGTATGTGATCAGTTGCATAGCTTACGTCGAAAAAAGTGTGATGGGGATTGGCTGAATGCATTTTGCGTCTGAGAATCCCCGTCTAACGCTGTCTGTTCCAGATCGTTTAAACTTCTGAGCAGCTGTGTAAATGATGGAGAACCTACAAACGTTAGAAAATATGAACAGTTATTTATCCTATATACATTTTTAACTTATAACTTATACGTGCATTGACCCCCCCCCCCCCTTTAAAACACATATAACTCATGTTTAATGTTACAATAATATCCATAATATTCAAACAATTCCCCGCATCCAAATCTAATATATATATTTTTCACGAACTCACCTTCAGAAAGCTCCATTAGGATGGATTCACAGATTATCTTTTAAATGTTCAGTCCGATAAATATTTGGGGCTGTTGGCCTGAGGGTTTGTAGCTGCGTGGGTGCTAAATGGGTGCTAACAGAGTGGATCGGTTGTCACTAGACTCGTTCCCGGTCATGGCTCAAAAGGAGAGAAAGTACAGAATGAGTTTACAGAGCCGTGGTGGCATTTTTTCGGGCGATATCCCGTATGCCATAGAATGGGTCTGGAGTACCCCCAGGATGTTTTAGAGAACAAAGGCAGTGAATTAAAGCAACAGGAGGGGATGTCGAGACAGTTTATCGGCAGGTCTCGCCTTTTGATTTCCTACATCCTCAGGGGTAGCAGGTTGGGGGGTGTCCGATGTAAATTTATAGACCGGGTTGGCGGGACCGTTAGTATATGCGCTGATTAGAAATAACAATGTTGTAAACCCTAGGGGGCTGTCTCGCCATATTGTATTTTTTTCTGGGGTGTTTGGCTTTTTAGCCCCCACATCCTTTGTGGTGAGATAAATTCGGATTTGAAAGACATGTGTTAATGAATCGATAGTGCCCATTTTAAGAGACGCCGCCACACTTTTTGATGGGGGTAGGCAGATATCTGGACATACAGTTTGCATGATAGTGCAAACCTTGGTTTCAAATGATCCCCTACAGGAACACACACCCCCAGCACCTTAGTGATATCTCAGATGTATTTTAAGGTTATCCCGGTCGAGGGGCTTACCCGATCCTCTCTGTTCTCGTGGGGAAGTTTACAACTAAATTTGTTTCCTGCTCAGGTGGCCTCGTACAGTGTGGCACATAGCCTCAACCCCCCCCCACTGGCCTCGACAATGCTTATCATGGGTCTGGGCTAGTATTCCGCTCTTTTTGTCTTGGGAACCCCCCCACATCAGCGGTTGGTGTTGGTGTCCGAGGCACCAAAGATTGGCTGAAATCTCTCTGTGTTTGTGCTTCAAAAACGCTCAGTGGCTGTTGTGGCCTGCCAGTCACCACAGCGTCCTTGTGTGTCAACCATTGCAGTATCTGCGAACTGAGACGAGGATATCTCTGACACAGTGTTTCACCAGTGGGAGTCATCGGGCCATTTGCGGGACCGACGCCAGTAGTTTCATTGTAAGGGGTTTCAGTCCCCCTGAAGGCAGAAAATGTGTCATCGGAACCATAGTCCACTCTTATCAATGTTTTTATTACTGAAATGCCCGCAGTGCTTGCGGAAATGTCCTGAGGACAAGAGAAGTTAATCTCAGGTACAGTATCGCAGGACTTCAAGGAGGAGGGAAGTTGCTCATTCACAGAGACTGCTGGCTCGAAATCATGAAAAGAATGGTCAATCAGGTTTGCTGATTGAATCTGACGAGATATCGTAATAGCTACTTTGGTTAGATTCTGCCAAAAGAGGTTCCAAAACCTATTTTTCCCAAGGGGTTCTGTCGACAGAAATCCCTCGTGGATGACTGTGTTGCGGATAGCGTTCGCAGAAGACAGTATGGTAAGTGGAGATGACACGGTTACCTGTGAGCATACTTGGTTGGTTTTCCAATCGATTAGTGGGATCAAACGATCCATCAAGTCTGCTACGAGCAGCAGTGGTACAGTTTTGAGGCTGGTAACAAGGATACGTCTTTGAAGTGTAGTTTCAGAATGAGTCTCAATGTGAGAGGCGAGGTAGTCTGAGTTAACCTCAAAGTTTAATGTTGCATCTTTCCGTTTTTAGCACACATTTAGCTGGGTTCAAAGCCCTTTTGAGATCAATGAACAACGTTTGAGAGATGATCAACATTGCCGAATCAATTAGCACATCACAGGTTAAGCATTCCTCTAGGACTGTTTCCAGGTATGGGCTTTTGGAATTGCGTTTTGTGGTCGTATTCCCCACGTATTCACAATGACGTGATGTGTCATCTGTATTTATGGTGAAGACAGATGGACTATTTGGGGTTTGAGTGGAATTGGCTATTGCAATGTTTTTCTCTTTTTTCACAGTTTGGGTTTTGCATCGTTGGAAGCTGCAAAAACTATTTTGAAGTTTTTTATTTTTTATTTCACCTTTATTTAACCAGGTAGGCCAGTTGAGAACACATTCTCATTCATAACTGCGACATGGCCAAGATAAAGCAAAGCAATGCAACAAAAACAACAACAAAGAGTTACACATGGGATAAACAAACAAAACGCAAGAGACAGAAATAGTACTACGTTTTGGCCGAACAAGTCAACCCATATATCCTGGCTCGTAGGCATTCAGTAATTCACCCTACACGCTAACTTCGTCAGATAAACAACACCGGAGGCAACCTCTAGTATCTTGTTCAAATGGAAACACAAACACCCAACAACAAATCTTGCTAGAGCTCTAATTGTTCATTACGTAATCTGCTACACAATACATGAAGACTGAATTCAACAGTAAGGCCTAATTTTGTTTTAGGCTCCAATATGTCGAGAGTTGACTTTCATTAATCTGATGACTGTTATGTATCGAATCAACTGTGTTTAATCTTGATTGAACTCGATTAAATGAATAATGTAACAATTAACTAATTAGGAATTTGGGGCACCATGGAAGAAGTTGTTTAATCAGTTACCATCTCTCGTATTAAATTCAATATGATAAATATATAAGATATATCGATAACTGTAATTTACTAATCATTGTCTCATTCTGAACATCGCAGACTTCTTGAATCCATAAGAACCCCATCCTTTTCTGATTATTCAGTTCTACACAAATTGATTGAATTATTTATTTATTAACTAACTAAATAATTACAGAATACACATACACTTACATGAGACAAAAGTCACTAGTGGACTGACAAGATAGGGCTTATTACACAGTGATGGAAAAGGGAGTGGGGAAACTAGAGAGATATGGAAAACGGGATATTTATCGTGGATACATAACTATTCTCACATTAATCATATACCTTACACATGAACCACCTCCCGTGGTTCATGTGAAAAAGTAATGTATTTACGTGTAGATGTCTTTAGTCGTCTTTCGGTTGAAACCAATCAATCCTTCTATGCAGGTATTCCCAAACTGGGGTACGTGCAATGCCCCCAGGGGTAGGCCAAATAAAAATGAGATTCTTTGTTATTTTTTATGAATATTTTTTTTTTCATATTTTCAAAGAGTACTTTTATATTTTCCAACAGGGCTATACATTTGGGTGAGTTTTTTCTCTTGCATGAGTAGACTCGTTTCACCTTCAAAAACAAAAAAAGAAACCATCTAGTGTTTGGCAAAATAACAACACAATGTCAAATTTGGGGTGGCAGGGTAGCCTAGTGGTGAGAGTGTTGAATTAGTAACCGGAAGGTTGCAAGTTCAAACCCCTGATTTGACAAGGTACAAATCTGTCATTCTGCCCCTGAACAGGCAGTTAACCCACTGTTCCTAGACCGTCATTGAAAATAAGAATTTGTTCTTAACTGACTTGCCTAGTTAAATAAAGGTAAATAAAAAAATACAGCTAGCCAAGTCAAATAATTAACATCCAATTATATTAACCGTTACTCTCTCGCAGGAAACCTTCACTTTTGCGCAGACATTTAGAAACTAAACATGACAATTTGAAAAATAAGCCACGGGAGTTTTTGGAGTGAGAATAAAGACAACCTTCGATTAATAAGATATGTAATAAAGCAACAGATACCAGATACCATTAATAAGAAGGAGCTAGAAGCGTCTTATATGGTGAGCTACCAAGTGGCTAGGCCAGGCAAGCACCATACTATTGTGGATGACTTAATTATTCCTGCAGCCGTGGATATGGCTGGGACAATGCTGGGGGAAAGGCCAACAAAACTATTTAGACAATGCCTTCATCAAACAACACTGTTTCAAGATGCATCAGTGACATGGCAGATGTTTTGAAACAAATGCTGCTTCGCATACAAGCCAGTGAATGATATGCGTTAGAGCTGGATGAGTCAACAGACATGGCGGGCCTAGCACAGTTCCTAGCATATGTCTGTTACATTTATGCGTTTCTGCAAACCACTGGAAACCAGGATGACATGAGAGGATGTTTTTAAAAGTACTGGACAGCTTTGTGACATCAAATAGACTTTGGTGGATAAGATGTGTTCGTATCTGTACTGATGGTGCAAAAGCCATGACAGGGAGACATAGTGGAGTGGTAACGCATGTGCAAGCAGTTGCTCCCGACGTCACGAGTACATTCCAGCATCCACAGAGAGGCTCTTGCTGCCAAGGGAATGTCTGACAGCTTGAAAGAGGTTTTGGACACTACAGTGTAAATGGTCAACTTTGTTAAAGCAAGGCCCCTGAATTCTCATGTATTTTCTGCATTCTATAATGATATGGACAGCGATCAGGTAAAGCTTTTACAACAAACAGAAGTGCGCCGGTTATCAAGGGGCAAAGTAATGACGTGTTTTTTTTAACCCTTGTAGTCTTAACATTCTGTACACTTCCCTTGTCCTAATGGTCACAAATAACCCGCCTTCACTAAACCCCTAAAATAAAGCAGCTTAATTGAAATCATGGTGATCTTCCTCTTCAGGAGCTGCTGGCTGAGTTCATAAGAGGTGAAGAAATTTTCATACGTGACATTACGCCCCCTCAGACCATCTGTCACATAAAGCACAACGCGCATCCCCTGGCTCTTCTCTGGGCCTCCACTGGTCGGCTTCCCTGTGTAAACTTGCATCTTCCAAGCATAGCTGTATTGTGCGTCACAGGCTACCCATATCTTGATGCCAAACTTTGCTGGCATGCCGGGCAAATACTGCCAGAGAGGACAGCGACCTTTTGACAAAAGAGATTACTATCAGTAGTTAGTATCAGTGTCACAGAAAACAATCATATAAATCAATGAAACAACAATGAAAATCACTTACATTACTGATAAGAAAATAAAAAATATACCTCTGAATGGAACCTGTTGCTCATCCACTGTTACTTCAGGCCCAGGGTTGTAGAGATACGGCAGATGCTCCACCCACTTCCAGACCTCTCTTATGGCCACCAGTTTGTCTCTCACATGTCTTGCAGGTCTTGACTCATGGTTATGAAATCATAGCATTCTTGAAAAAGTGTGGAAGACTTTCAGTGGCGTCGGTGGCATGGAAAATCGCCCTTCAACTCTGCATCCCAGAGACTACCTGTAGCCTTGCCCTGGGACCTATACACACCTGCTAAGATTAGCAGCCCTATGTATGCATGCAGGTCAATCTCACCCATCCTTTTTCAGTTGTCTCCATCTTTCAAATCAAATCAAATCTAATTTTATTTGTCACATACACATGGTTAGCAGATGTTAATGCGAGTGTAGCAAAATGCTTGTGCTTCTAGTTCCGACAATGCAGTAATAACCAACAAGTAATCTAACTAACAATTCCAAAACTATACACAGTGTAAGGGGATAAAGTATATGTACATAAAGATATATGAATGAGTGATGGTACAGTGCAGCATAGGCAAGATACAGTAGATGGTATCGAGTACAGTATATACATATGAGATGACTATGTAAACAAAGTGGCATTGTTAAAGTGGCTAGTGATACATGTATTACATAAGGATGCAGTAGATGATATAGAGTACAGTCTGCATATGAGATTAATAATGTAGGGTATGTAACATTATATTAGGTAGCATTGTTTAAAGTGGCTAGTGATATATTTTACATCATTTCCCATCAATTCCCATTATTAAAGTGGCTGGAGTTGAGTCAGTGTCAGTGTGTTGGCAGCAGCCACTCAATGTTAGTGGTGGCTGTTTAACAGTCTGATGGCCTTGAGATAGAAGCTGTTTTTCAGTCTCTCGGTCCCAGCTTTGATGCACCTGTACTGACCTCGCCTTCTGGATGATAGCGGGGTGAACAGGCAGTGGCTGTGGTGGTTGTTGTCCTTGATGATCTTTATGGCCTTCCTGTAACATCGGGTGGTGTAGGTGTCCTGGAGGGCAGGTAGTTTGCCCCCGGTGATGCGTTGTGCAGACCTCACTACCCTCTGGAGAGCCTTACGGTTGTGGTCGGAGCAGTTGCCGTACCAGGCGGTGATACAGCCCGCCAGGATGCTCTCGATTGTGCATCTGTAGAAGTTTGTGAGTGCTTTTGGTGACAAGCCGTAATTCTTCAGCCTCCGGAGGTTGAAGAGGCGCTGCTGTGCCTTTTTCACGATGCTGTCTGTGTGAGTGGACCAATTCAGTTTGTCTGTGATGTGTATGCCGAGGAACTTAAAACTTACTACCCTCTCCACTACTGTTCCATCGATGTGGATAGGGGGGTGTTCCCTCTGCTGTTTCCTGAAGTCCACAATCATCTCCTTAGTTTTGTTGACGTTGAGTGTGAGGTTATTTTCCTGACACCACACTCCGAGGGCCCTCACCTCCTCCCTGTAGGCCGTCTCGTCGTTGTTGGTAATCAAGCCTACCACTGTTGTGTCGTCCGCAAACTTGATGATTGAGTTGCAGGCGTGCGTGGCCACGCAGTCGTGGGTGAACAGGGAGTACAGGAGAGGGCTCAAAACGCACCCTTGTGGGGCCCCAGTGTTGAGGATCAGCGGGGTGGAGATGTTGTTGCCTACCCTCACCACCTGGGGGCGGCCCGTCAGAGATTTGTCATCTCTGTGATGATTTTTTTGATGGCTGCTGTGATGAACATGTAGAATGTTGAGGCGATGTCCTGGGCATGGACAACTGCATGTCTTGTGGGCCCAGGGGTCATCCTTATAACATTTTGTGCTGCCATTCTGCCCTGGTTGTCAAATGGTGACAAGGACCATGTTATTTTGCTGTTCTTTGACAGAAATGTCTCTCTTTCAGCTTGCAGGATTTCTTCTTCATCTGAAGATGATGCATCATGCTCTTGGTTGAATTCTTCCCAGTCTTCTTCTTCAAATACCCCCCCCTCTTCGAAAAAATTGTTGTCTTGTTCCTCCTGGGAATCTGAAAAAATCAGATCTACGACCTGTTGGGGACTGAAGTGTGCACTCATGGGTTCAGCAAAGAGAGAACTGGAGGGACTGTCGTCTACAGCAACTGACTGCATTCCCATTAGTAAACAATGCTTAAGAAATGTTTATTTTTTCTGAAACGCTGTTGATTTTGTCTGGGAACTTGAGTCATGTGTAGGGTCGTGGAGGGGTGATGCTGCACACGCACAAAATAATTACATTTTTTCTTAGTTCAATCAGTAGCACACAATCTCAGTGTGTGTGTGTGTGTGTGTGTGTGTGTGTGTGTGTGTGTGTGTGTGTGTGTGTGTGTGTGTGTGTGTGTGTGTGTGTGTGTGTGTGTGTGTGTGTGTGTGTGTGTGTGTGTGTGTGTGTGTGTGTGTGTGTGTGTGTGTGTGTGTGTGTGTGTGTGCTTGTGTGTGTGTATCTCTGGTTTTTGTGGTTTGTAAATGATTTTTTACTGCAGGGAGAAAAATGACCCTAAGACAATATTTGTACCATGGTGGTATACAGCTTCATGGAAATATGAACAAATGAGATGTTTCATTTTTTATATTGTTGGGGTCACTAGGAAAAGTCATCAAATTTTAAGTTTAAAAAATAAAAATTAGGGTGTTTTCTCTGCTCTTAAATACATTTTTGACAACAAAAGTGTTAACTGAGAGACAAGCTTAATGTTTTCTTTACTGACCATATTTTTCAATTGTCTGACCGCTGAATTTAAACTGAAATTGGGATTTTATTTTAGGAATAAGGCTTGTTTTTATTTGAAGCCACGAGGCAAGTATCAGCTACATTTATGCCTTTACTCGACTATGGGGATATTTTATATGTGAATGCTTCCGCTCAGTGTTTGACATCAATTAACACCCTTTACCATGGAACTTTTAGATTTGTTTTAAACTGCAAAACCCTTACGCACCACTGGACTTTGTATACCAGGGTTGGCTGGCCTTCTCTAGTCACTCGTAGGCTCAGGCACTGGTATACTTTATTTACAAAGCCATTTTGTGTTTACTACCTTTTTATTTGGCCATTTTTATTGTTCAGAAATGTGGTGGGTACTCCCTTCGTTTGCTGGACTTTAACCTGCTAACTGTTCCAAATGTCCGAACTGAATTTGGTAAAAGAGCTTTTATGTACTCTACGCCATCGTCTTGGAATGCCTTACAAAATACTTTTAAACTGGAAGAACTTGTCCCGATTAGTATTTTTAAATAACTGATGAATGATCTGACATTTCACATTCTTATAATAAAGTGGTGCTCACACAAGCACTAATTCAACATAGTGAAAATAAAAACTAAGTAAACAGAAAGCACAGTATGTGTGGATGGTGTGGTGTATATTTATTTTTATTTGTAAGGTTTGGAAAGTTGAGTGAGTGAGTAATGAAATGGTTGCATATCCCAGAGCCAATGTATTGCTGTGGGCCTGGGTATGAGAAGGCTTTCAATGTTGTTCAGATGATGGATATACTTTTATAATGAATTATATGTCTTATCATGGTGAAACAGTTTTAAAATGGATGGTACATTTGATTTGTTGTTGTCCTATCATGGGGAACTACATTTTTAAAATAAATTATATCTAATGATTTATGTATGATCCTATTTTAATGGTACGGTCCATGACCCTATAACATAG
Source organism: Oncorhynchus gorbuscha (assembly GCF_021184085.1). Taxonomy (NCBI): domain Eukaryota; kingdom Metazoa; phylum Chordata; class Actinopteri; order Salmoniformes; family Salmonidae; genus Oncorhynchus; species Oncorhynchus gorbuscha. The sequence goes on along the minus strand of NC_060193.1, from coordinate 41,184,592 downwards.
ACACCCACCTGAAGGACCCAGATACTAAGGAGGAGTCCCTAACTGTTTTATGTGCATGCTGTATGCGGTCTGTATGCAGCCAAATGATGGTCAGAGACTAAGAGCAGCACTGCCCCCTCAAGATTCTGAGCCTGATTGGCAGGGTTGGTCCTGCAAAGCCAAAGCCCCCAAAAGGGAGAGCATACTACACAAGGACATTCTCAAAGCTGCTAATGAGATCCTTGATGACCTTGTACCTAGCCGGTGGGGATTCTGGTGGGGTGCCCCCACCCAGGCAGTGGCAGTGCTGGCAACACTAGCTGCAGTAACCCATGGGGAGGGGGTCACACTCTGACATTCAGAGAGGGGGTTTATTATTGCGACCCTAGTGGCACAGAATCAAGTCGGACTGCATGGGATGCTTGGGAATACGGTCAATATGGGTAACCGTATTGTGGGTGTTTCAGGGAAAAGGTGCACGTTTGACCTCCATCATCTAGGATGTGACAATGGTAAATAAAATCTCTACATTTTGGCCTATTTTTTTGTGTGGTCTTGCAGGCCTCCTCGTGCAGCTGCAACTGCAAGGGCATTTGTAAATCAAGACCTTTCTTGAGCTGGGCTCTGTGGTGGTGCAATTGTTGAGTAAGTGAGCTCATGGTTGCGTTGGGGTATGGGTTGAGTGTGTGTGGGTGTATGTGTGCATCCCACAACTGTTGCGAAGGAGTAAAAGATGTTAGGGACAATAGAGGTTGATCCACAGCGATATATAATACAAATTGAGGTGAGGGCGATGGAAATGCATTTGGCAGTTAATCTACTTCAATTCGATAAATGGCACTGTGTGACAACCCAACTCGGGATGAGGAGGGCTTTTAGCGGGTAGTATAGCAGGGACCAATTGGAGGTTTACTTAGTAGAAATGCAAAGGTCATGGTACAGCTATATAGACACTCAATCATCATGTTACTTTTTAATGGCACGTTTACAAACATATATTTTGATAAAAAATAATGTAAAGTTGTGTCTCATTATGAAATAAGTATAGCCAGTTAAAATTGTAATGGCCTAGCAGATAATAAGAAAAGACGATCAGTATTTACCTGGCTAAAAGAGAAGGAATATAATATCTATTGTTTACAGGAAACCCATTCAACAGTTTTAGATTAAGTTTTGTGGAAAAAGAACTGGGGGGAGGGCGAAATATACCTTTCATATGGGCAAAGAAATTCAAAAGGGGTGATGGTTTTAATTAACAATAATTTTGATCCAAATGTGGAAATTGTCCAAACAGATCCTCAAGGTAGATGGATTATTTTAAATATGTTATTGGACAATAAACAGATATGGCTTATTAACATATACGGTCCGAATAATGATGATCCAAGCTTCCTTGAAAATATATATAAGAATTTATCAACTCTACAAGCAACACTAGACTCTATTATTATGGTGGGAGATTTTAATACGGTCTTAAATATCTCTATGGACGGAAAGGAAATCACACTACAAACTATCACCCTCAGGCACTTAAGGAAATCATGAATGTCATGGATATATTGGAATTAGTGGATCTATGGAGACCCTGACCTAGTGAAATATACATGGCGGAGGCTTAATCAAGCTAGTCGCCTTGACTACTTTCTTATACCATTCTCTCTGGCACCAAAAGTTAAAAAGTGTTGATAGGGGACAGAATGTGGTCGGATCATCACATAATTGGCATATATATTACTCTTACAGAATTTACACGTGGGCGAGGATATTGGAAATTTAATTAAAGCCTACTAGATGATAAATTGTTCAGAACTAGGACAGAAGAATTTATAACTGACTTTTTCAGACATAACATAGGTACAGCAGATCCCCTTACTGTATGGGACACTTTTAAATGTGCCTGTAGAGGCCATGCAATTCAGTACTCATCTATAAAACAAAAGCAATTTAGATCAAGAGTCCATATTAACAAAGCAAATTGAAGGACTAACAGTACAGTTAGATAGCAATAAAAAACGGTACTATAGAGGCACAGAATAAGTTAGAGGAACTTATTCAAGAAAGATCTAGTGTAATATATTATAATAATAAAGCGAACTGGATGGAAAATGGGAAAAATGCACCAAATTCTTTTTCAATCTTCAATATAGAAATGCTACCAAAAGATGTATTAAAACTTGTTTCAAATGATGGAGTCACGCATGATTCGCCAAATGATATTTTGAAAGAGGAAGTAAAGTACTTTAAGAATATGTTTTCATTTCAGGCTCCTCCATCTCCACTAACTGAAACTAATTGTAGGTTTTTTCCCGCTAATAATAATGTAAAATTAATATCTGTACAGAAAAACTCATGTGAAGGCCAAATTACTGAGGAGGAACTGCTTGAGGCATTTGGGGCCTTTAAGGATGGGAAAACTCCAGGGCTGGATGGCATACCAGTGGAAGTATACAAAACTTTATTTCGGTATACTCAAAGGACCATTATTGGCTTGTTTTAACCACTCCTATATAAATGGTAGATTATCAGACACGCAACAAGAAGGTCTGATATCATTATTACTGAAACAGGACCCAAGTGGTATTGTCACGACCGTCATATGAAGCGGATCAAAATGCAGCGTGGTATGTGTTCATGATGATGCTTTAATTAAAGAAAGCACTGAACACTGAATACAAAACAATAAACGAATATGAAGCTATAATGTGCTGAACACAAGCAACTGACATAGACAATCACCCACAAACAAACAGTGAAACCCAGGCTACCTAAGTATGATTCTCAATCAGAGACAACTAATGACACCTGCCTCTGATTGAGAACCATACTAGGCCGAAAACATAGAAACCCCAAATCATAGAAAAACAAACATAGACTGCCCACCCCAACTCACGCCCATACCATACGAAATAATGACAAAACAAAGGAAATAAAGGTCAGAACGTGACAGGTATGTATAAAGACCTCTAACACTTCAGTGTTGTGATGCAAAAATCCTAGCAAAATGCTTGGCAAATAGAATTAAAAAAGTATTGTCAGATATTATTCATTCTAATCAGACAGGTTTTTTACATGGACGATACACTGGAGATAATATAAGACAAGTACTGGAAACAATAGAACACTATGAATATCAGACACCAGGCCTGGTTTTCATAGCTGATTTTGAAAAGGCTTTTGATAAAGTATGACTGGAGTTTATATATAAATGCCTAGAATATTTCAATTTTGGGGAATCTCTTATAAAATGGATTAAGGTTATGTATAGTAACCCTGGGTATAAAATAATAAATAATGGCTACATCTCTGAAAGTTTTAAACTATCTAGAGGAGTAAAACAAGGGTGTCCACTATCGGCATATCTATTTATTTTTGCCATCGAAGTGTTAGCTGCTAAGATTAGATCAAACAATAATATTAAGGGATTACAAATCCGTGGCTTAAAAACTAAGGTATCATTGTACGCTGATGATTTTTTTTTAAATCCACAATTGGAGTCTCTCCGCGGCCTCTTAGAGGATCTAGATACTTTTGCTATCATCTCTGGATTAAAACCAAATTATGATAAATGTACCATATTAAGTATTGGATCACTAAAAAATGCACATTTCCCATTACCATTTAGTTGACCAATTAAATGATCTGACGGAGATGTGGACATACTCGGTATAGAAATCCCCCAAAAAAAGAAATGATCTCACTTCAATAAATGTTTATAGAAGGTTAGCACAAATAGATAAGATCTTGATACCATGGAAAGGAAAATACCTGTCTATTTGTGGAAGAATCACCCTGATTAACTCCTTAGTTATATCACAGTTCACCTATTTGCTTATGGTTTTGCTTACACCTGCTTTTTAAATTATAAATAATTTGGAACGGCAAGCCAGATAAAATTAAAAGGGCCTATTTATATAACAAATATGAATTTGGTGGGCAGAAATGATTAAATATTAAAGCATTAGACCTCTCACTGAAAGGCATCAGTCATACAAAAGTTATACTTAAATCCAAACTGGTTCTCCAGTCAATTGGTACGAATGTCTCATCCTATATTCAGGAAGGGCCTTTTCCCCTTTATTCAGATTACACCGGCTCACTTTCGGTTGTTTGAAAAGGAAATCATCTCCAAAATATCTTTATTTTTTAAACAAGCCTTAGAAAGTTGGTTGCGAATTTCAGTTTAATCCACCTGAAAGGACAGAACAAATAGTACAACAAATAGTGTGGTTAAATCCAAATGTACTAATTGATAATAAAAAACTGTATTCATTGAAGAAATGTTTAAAAAAGGTATAATTTTAGTGAATGATATCATAAATAGGACTGGTGGAGTTATGTCACACATGCAGCTAACACAGACATATGGAAATGGCTGCTCTACCAAAAATTACAACCAATTAATTGCAGCATTACCACAAAAATGGAAGAGGCAAGTAGAAGGGGAAAAAAGTAAGGAACTTGTATGTCGGCGCTGTATTAAAGAACATAAATGGTTAAAGAAAAGTGTGATAAATAAAAACATATACCAATTTCATTTAAGGACCAAAGAACTGACAGCTGTTCCACATAAATTGCAAAATATTTGGGAAGAGATTTTCGATGTACCCATTCCATGGCACATGGTTTATGAATTGATACTGCAGATTCTGCTGTGAGGAGGCAGAGACATTAAATCATTTATTTTGGTATTGTCCATATGTACCTCGTTTTTGGTCACAGGTCCAGGAATGGCTGAAGAATTGCAACATTTGCCTAGAACTAATGCTGCAGACAGCAATACTGGGTGATTTAAAAATCCATAGTCAATCAATCAATAATATAATAAATATGTTAGCAAAAATGTTTATATTTAATTTACACTCTGTATAATCCATGAGAATAGGAAGGTTCAATTATTTTGTGAAGCATCACAGCACAAATATATGGCAAATAGAAACCGGAAATGGATGATGTTGAGAGATAGATGAGAGGGGTTGAATGGAGCAGAAGGGTGGGACTAATAACAAGATAAACAATGTGAAGCATACGGGATCTGTAAAATGTATATAGGTTCGGAACTTCTGTGAAATAGCATAGTTACAAATAGAAATCAAACTGGATGGACATTAGAAAAAGAGGAAGGACTAAGAACAAACAAGAGAGAACTATTGTAAAGTAGACTGTGTCTGTAAAATGTGTATAAGATGTATAAATTGAAGGTAAAAGCAGACGTGTTTATTAGTTTACTCCAATTGGGGGATCGGCGGTAGAGTTAGCGGGGAATAATAATAAAGGTATATTCTTTTAAAAAGTATGTATGTCTACATAGGTATGTGTATGTACATATGTGTATATGTATGTATGTGTGTATGGATATATTTACCCAAAAAATATGGGGGATTGGAAATGATGCAGACAATTACATTGGATGAAACATTCTTTCCGCAATATTAAGCTGATCCTCCTTCTAAAAAATAAATTCAAATTCAAATAAAAAATATTTTAAAAAATAAAGTGGTGCTCTAACTGACCTAAGACAGGGAATTGTTTGTAGGATTAAATGTCAGGAATTGTCAAAAACTGAGTTTGAATTATTTGGCTAATGTGTATGTAAACTTCCGACTTCAACTGTAGCTACAACAAAGATGGAAGAGGAAGTGAGACATCCTACTCCCTATTTTTCTCTGTGATTCCACAATTCAGAACGGTCTAGCTAGCGCTAACTATTACTTGCCAGCCCACTCCAGACACACAAGCGAATGTTATCAGTTCAATAATATATGCAAAACCACGCTGTTCTGTATGAAATGTCCTTCAATGGCCTCCAGTGCAAGTTAGTAAAGGGAAGCTCCTGGACAAAGGATCAGGAAACCCAGTTTCAACATGTACGTTCAGAGATCTCAATGAGTTGAAAAGCAACCTTCTGTAGTGAAACTTGGGTGTGCACATTTAGCCAAAACATAAAACAACATTGATCCAAAACACTATGGAAAATTGTTTGGCCAACTAGTTTTAACAGTTTAACTAAACTGTTAACATTTCACATTTCTTTGTCCGGTTTACTTACCAATTATTGTGATTCCTTCGTTTTGCAAGTTGGCGTTATTGTAGTGTTGAAACACATACACATACAAGCGCATATACACACACTCACACACATGCACACACACCCTCTCCAACATACTTCTCGCCCCCCACACACCCGATCTAAACAACCTTTCTCCTCACCCCCAATCCCACCCTCACTCTCTTGAGTGTGAGTCACTTCTCCCAGAGTCATCACACAGGCAGCTTTTATTCTCCAACAATGCAACAGGACTTCCTGTCTGTGCCCTACTGTCGGAGTACGGGGGGGAAGAAAGCCGGTCAGCTATTGTCGCTTAGACAGGTTTGGTAATTACTTGCTTGTCCATTCAGTCCTTGTCTGACAGAGGCACACACTCTTCACCCACCAAACCCATTGTGGGCTTGCCAAAAAAAAGAACAAAGACACAACATTCAAAGTTTGTGATTCATTGTGGAGGACTGAGGAGACAGGTTTCCGAACCATCCAGAGAGTGGCTAGTAATGACACCTAAAACATAGCGTAGAGAATTCGGGGGAAAGTACTAAGAGGATACAGATTTGCTTCTGTCTGTATTATTTGTCCCAAGATTTAAAATAGCATCTTGAGGCGTTGAGACCACTTGACACATAGTTGGACGCATTAAACTAAGTAATATACGGTGAATGTACAAAACATTAGGAACACCTTCCTAATATTGCATTGCATCCCTTTCTGCCCTCAGAACAGCCTAAATGCATTGGGGCATGGACTCTACAAGATGTCGAAAGCTTTCCACAGAGATTCTGGCCCATTCCCATGGTTGAGTCAAGTTGGCTGGATGTCCTTTGGGTGATGGACCATTCTTGTTACACGGGAAACTGTTGAGCATGAAAAACCCACCAGCGTGGCAGTTCTTGACACCCAGCACTTATTATCATTCCCTGTTCAAAGGCACTTAATAACTTTTCACTACAGTGGTCAGGGTCACATAAAGTGATTCTTGGAAGTTAAAAGAATCTACATTGAAACAAAGGTATACAGCCTGAACACATGGTTATGGGCTTTAAAAAAAGAAGACAGCAGATGAAATGCATTCAATTTCATGTTTGCATCCCAATATACCACTTTATATACATCACAGAAGACTTAAATAACAAAATCGTTTGACATAGAAACACAGGACTGTCGGCAGTTTATTTAAAATAATGTTTATTAATTATGAGATTATGATTTTTTTTTTATAACATTCCACCCACGTGGCCATTAGAGGGTAATTTGTCTTGCCCATTCACCCTCTGAATGGCACAGATACACAATCCATGTCTCAATTCTCTCAACGTTTAAAAATCCTTCTAACCTGTCTTCTCCCCTTCATCTTCACTGATTGAAGTGGATATAAAAAATTACATCAAAAAGAGACCATAGCTTTCACCTGGATTCACCTGGTCAGTCTGTCATGGAAAGACCAACATCTCACTCCAAAATCATGGGCATTAATATGGAGTTGGTCCCCCCTTTGCTGCCATAACAGCCTCTACACTTTCCACTAGATGTTGGAACATTGCTGCAGGGACATGCTTCTATTCCACCACAAGAACATTCGTGAGATCAGGCACTGATGTTGGGCGAATAGGCCTGGCTCACAGTTGGCATTCCAATTCATCCCAAAGGTGTTTGATTGGGTTAAGTTCAGGGCTCTGTGCAGGCCAGTCAAGTTCTTCCACACCGATCTTGACAATCCATTGCTGTATGGACCTTGCTTTGTGCACAGGGGCATTGTCAGGCTGAAACAGGAAAGGGCCTTTCCCAAACTATTGCCACAAAGTTGTAAGCACAGAATCATCTGGAATGTCATTGTATGCTGTTGTGTTAAGATTTCCCTTCACTGAAACTAAGGGGCCAAGCCCGAACCATGAAAAACTGCACCAAACCATTATTCCTCCTCCACCAAACTTTACAGTTGACAATATGCATTTGGCAGGTAGCGTTCTCCTGGAATCTGCCAAACCCAGATTTGTCCATCGGACTGCCAGATGGTGAAGCATGATTCCTCACTCCAGGGAACGCATTTCCACCGCTCCAGAGACCAATGGCAGGGAGCTTGCGCTTCAGAACTTGGCAGTCAAGTTCTGTGAGCTTGTATGTTCTATAACTTCACGGGCTGATCCGTTGTTCCTCCTAGACATTAACACTTGACAATAACAACAGTTCTAGCGGGGCAGAAATTTTACGAACTGACTTGCTGGGAAGGTGGCATCCTATGACGGTGCCACGTTGAAAGTCACTGTGCTCAATTTTATACACCCTTTTATTTATTTGACTAGATCAATATGTATTTGTTGTAAATCTTTTGGTGATTGTAAAAGAAAAAGTGAAGCGTTGGAAAAGTTAATTGAAATTTATCACATTGTTGATAAGATTCCTTTTTCATTTAAGTAGGCTATTTTCTCTTTGAACCATATGGTCTAGCCACTAGAAACTCAAGGACAATATGGGCAGAGATCAATAAAACTATACAGTGCTTTGAAAAAGTATTTTCTAAATTTCTCAAATTCTCAAAGGGGGCAATTAGGAGGCATTTGGTTGGAGATATTGCAGCTAAAGGTGGCACAACCAGTTATTGAGTGTAAGGGGTCAATTCCTTTTTCACACAGGGGAATTGGGTGTTGCATAATGTATTTAAATAGAGAAAATATGTATCATATTTTTGTTATTTGTTTACTCAGATTCCCTTTATCTAATATTAGGTTTTGGTTGAAGATACATTCAGTGTCAGAAAGATGCAAAAATAGTAAAAAATCTGAAATATTTTTCCACCACACTGTATGAATATTATTATTATTTTTAAAGTTATTCAAATGTAAATGACCTAAATTACCATAGATCACCTATAACTTTACCGAAGATTCATGTAACTTTGGTAAATTACGGGTAGCTTTGCAACCCTAGTCATTACACGGACTCCATCTATCCTACGGTATGATTGCCCAGAGAACCATCCATCATCTGAAACATATCCATGTCTGTACACATAACATGTTCAAACAATGCCTACTTTATCCTTTACCAATACTACCCATACTCTGATACACACGCACACAAACACACGCACTCACCCTGTACGCTCAGCTGGTTTTGGAGTGCTCAGACAGATGGTGCGGTGGAGCCTGAAGTAAGTTACACACAAAGCGATGTACTTGTCTCGCCCAATGAGAGAGCTCATTTGGAGCTGCCATCAGTAGACATATGATTTATTGCTCTGTCTGCTGCCTCTCTGAAATTGCAGCCAGCGATTCCACTGCAACAACACAACACCGGATTAAAAAGACTAAATGAAACAACCTCCCTCCAATCTCTCTCTCTTTCGTTCTTATTTTCTTTCTTTCTCTTGTTCTTTCTTTTTCATTCTCTTTCTCCCCTTCTCTCTGAAGTGCGAGTAAGTGGAAGGATTGGTAAAAGCCTGAAAGTGTTTAAGCGTGGATGTTCTTTCAGCTGGCCAGCCAACTCCATAATGTAGCCATGCTACTGAAAATGATGGTAACATATTTTTATATACTTAAAATAGCTTGGTGGTCTTGCGTTAAAAAAAAATCCTGATAGGAATGAAGAGTTCATTTAAATGCTTCTGTACTGAATGTGCTCTATCCTTTTTCAACATTCTGGACTCCAACTCTGCAGGAGGGAAAGAATTTCCAGATACATAAATTAGAAAAATGTGGCATTCTTTGAGAAAGTTCCGTTATTTAAGCAAGTTTCATGTTTAAGAAGTCTGAAAAGACATCAGAAAGTTGGCAGAACCGCAATGGGGACTGCTCAACAGAACTTACATATTTGTTTTAAAGAAACCTTGAGCACCATAGGGTATCAAAGCTGATATAGTCTATCTGATGCAAGTTTACACCTTAAAGGTAGACTCAGTAATATGACATTTTCATACACGGTGGGGATACTTCTTGCGTACAGACATAAACAACACTCAAATCTGTAAAGACTGCTACTATTTGTTCTTGTCATTTGCGCCCTCTTGGCAGACTTGATAGTTCTTGTTCATGAGAGAGAGGGAAAGAGAGAGAGGGTGGGGTGGAGGAGGAAAGAGCATAACAATGTCCCAGATATGTCCCAGATATAATGAGATATAATGAGTTGGGAGATGGTGGTACAGTAGATGTAGACAAGCACAAATATCAAATACCACAGCTATGCCACAGGACGTGAGTGGCAAGAGGATCTGAATGTGAAGGTGATTGATGTGATCAAGCTCAAGAAGCCTTAATATGTGTTGATCAATGCCGATTGTGCCTCATCTGTACACAAGATCAAATCAAATCAAATGCTATTCTTCACATCCGCCGAATACAACAGGTGTAGACCTTACAGTGAAAAGCTTACTTACGAGCCTCTAACCGACAGTGCATATTTAAAAAAATACGGATAAGAATAAGAGAAAAGTAACAAGTAATTAAAGAGGAGCAGTAAAAATAACAATATATCGAGGGGGGTGCCGGTACAGAGTCAATGCGTGGGCACCGGTTAGTTGAGGTAGTATGCAGTGGTGTGGAGAGGGGGGGGACAATGTGAATAGTCTGGGTAGCCATTCGACTTGGGGGTAAAAGCTGTTTAGAAGCCTCTTGGTGCTCCAGTACCACTTGTCCTGCGGTAGCAGAGAGATCAGTTTATGACAAGGTTGGCTGGAGTCTATGACAATTTTCAGGGCCTTCCTCTGTCACCGCCTGGTATCGAGGTCCTGGATGTGTGTTGATGTCCTGTTTTGAGGATCAGCGTGGCGGATAATTTGTTGGCACTCCTATCCTTACCACCTGGGGGCGGCTCGTCAGGAAGTCCAGGATCCAGTTACAGAGGGAGGTGTTTTGTCCCAGCGTCCTTAGCTTATTGATCAAATCAAATCAAATGTATTTATATAGCCCTTCGTACATCAGCTGATATCTCAAAGTGCTGTACAGAAACCCAGCCTAAAACCCCAAACAGCAAACAATGCAGGTGTAAAAGCACGGTGGCTAGGAAAAACTCCCTAGAAAGGCCAAAACCTAGGAAGAAACCTAGAGAGGAACCAGGCTATGTGGGGTGGCCAGTCCTCTTCTGGCTGTGCCGGTTAGAGATTATAACAGAACATGACCAAGATGTTCAAATGTTCATAAATGACCAGCATGGTCGAATAATAATAAGGCAGACCAGTTGAAACTGGAGCAGCAGCATGGCCAGGTGGACTGGGGACAGCAAGGAGCCATCATGTCAGGTAGTCCTGGGGCACGGTCCTAGGGCTCAGGTCCTCCGAGAGAGAGAAAGAAAGAGAGAATTAGAGAGAGCATATGTGGGGTGGCCAGTCCTCTTCTGGCTGTGCCGGGTGGAGATTATAACAGAACGTGGCCAAGATGTTCAAATGTTCATAAATGACCAGCAGGTAGTCCTGGGGCAAATCAGGAGAGCCAGTCCTCTTCTGGCTGTGCCGGGTGGAGATTATAACAGAACGTGGCCAAGATGTTCAAATGTTCATAAATGACCATGGTTGAATAATAGTAAGGCAGAACAGTTGAAACTGGAGCAGCAGCATGGCCAGGTGGACTGGGGACAGCAAGGAGTCATCATGTCAGGTAGTCCTGGGACATGGTCCTAGGGCCCAGGCCAGTTGAAACTGGAGCAGCAGCATGGCCAGGTGGACTGGGGACAGCAAGGAGTCATCATGTCAGGTAGTCCTGGGGCATGGTCCTAGGGCTCAGGTCCTCCGAGAGAGAGAAAGAAAGAGAGAAGGAGAGAATTAGAGAACACACACTTAGATTCACACAGGACACCGAATAGGACAGGAGAAGTACTCCAGATATAACAAACTGACCCTAGCCCCCTGACACATAAACTACTGCAGCATAAATACTGGAGGCTGAGACAGGAGGGGTCAGGAGACACTGTGGCCCCATCCGAGGACACCCCCGGACAAGGCCAAACAGGAAGAATATAACCCCACCCACTTTGCCAAAGCACAGCCCCCACACCACATATTGATGAGCTTTGAGGGCACTATGGTGTTGAACGCTGAGCTGTAGTCAATGATTAGCATTTTCACATAGGTGTTCCTTCTGTCCAGGTGGGAAAGGGCAGTGTGGAGTGCAATAGAGACTGTATCATCTGTGGTTCTGTTGGGGTGGTATGCAAGGGTTTTTGGGAATGGTGTTCATGTGAGCCATGACCAGCCTTTCAAAGCACTTCATGGATAGATCCCTCCGATGTCAACAACTACAGACCAGTATCCCTTCTTTCTTTTCTCTCCAAAACTCTTGAACGTGCCGTCCTTGGCCAGCTCTCCCGCTATCTCTCTCAGAATGACCTTCTTGATCCAAATCAGTCAGGTTTCAAGACTAGTCATTCAACTGAGACTGCTCTTCTCTGTATCACGGAGTCGCTCCGCACTGCTAAAGCTAACTCTCTCTCCTCTGCTCTCATCCTTCTAGACCTATCGGCTGCCTTCGATACTGTGAACCATCAGATCCTCCTCTCCACCCTCTCCGAGTTGGGCATCTCCGGCGCGGCCCACGCTTGGATTCCGTCCTACCTGACAGGTCGCACCTACCAGGTGGCGTGGCGAGAATCTGTCTCCTCACCACGCGCTCTCACCACTGGTGTCCCCCAGGGCTCTGTTCTAGGCCCTCTCCTATTCTCGCTATACACCAAGTCACTTGGCTCTGTCATAACCTCACATGGTCTCTCCTATCATTGCTATGCAGACGACACACAATTAATCTTCTCCTTTCCCCCTTCTGATGACCAGGTGGCGAATCGCATCTCTGCATGTCTGGCAGACATATCAGTGTGGATGACGGATCACCACCTCAAGCTGAACCTCGGCAAGACGGAGCTGCTCTTCATCCCGGGGAAGGACTGCCCGTTCCATGATCTCGCCATCACGGTTGACAACTCCATTGTGTCCTCCTCCTAGAGCGCTAAGAACCTTGGCGTGATCCTGGACAACACCCTGTCGTTCTCAACTAACATCAAGGCGGTGGCCCGTTCCTGTAGGTTCATGCTCTACAACATCCGCAGAGTACCACCCTGCCTCACACAGGAAGCGGCACAGGTCCTAATCCAGGCACTTGTCATCTCCCGTCTGGATTACTGCAACTCGCTGTTGGCTGGGCTCCCTGCCTGTGCCATTAAACTGCCTGTGCCATCCCTGCCTGTGCCATTAAACTCATCCAGAACGCCGCAGCCCGTCTGGTGTTCAACCTTCCCAAGTTCTCTCACATCACCCCGCTCCTCCGCTCTCTCCACTGGCTTCCAGTTGAAGCTCGCATCCGCTACAAGACCATGGTGCTTGCCTACGGAGCTGTGAGGGGAACGGCACCTCAGTACCTCCAGGCTCTGATCAGGCCCTACACCCAAACAAGGGCACTGCGTTCATCCACCTCTGGCCTGCTCGCCTCCCTACCACTGAGGAAGTACAGTTCCCGCTCAGCCCAGTCAAAACTGTTCGCTGCTCTGGCCCCCCAATGGTGGAACAAACTCCCTCACGACGCCAGGACAGCGGAGTCAATCACCACCTTCCGGAGACACCTGAAACCCCACCTCTTTAAGGAATACCTAGGATAGGATAAAGTAATCCTTCTCACCCCCCTTAAAAGATTTAGATGCACTATTGTAAAGTGGCTGTTCCACTGGATGTCATAAGGTGAATGCACCAATTTGTAAGTCGCTCTGGATAAGAGCGTCTGCTAAATGACTTAAATTTAAATGTAAATGTAAATGATAGAATCTGCCACGGGTTCTCTCTTACTGTCAACACACCAGCATCACTATAACCATTGAGCTGGGTTATAGTGAGCTGTAAGTGTGGTCAAAATGCAGGGCAGGGAATTTCAACCTTGACACTTGACCAAGGTTTTTGCTGGATGGATTGTGAATGGGTTATGATCATGCCAGAGTTCAAACTATACCGTGACGTTCGAGAGGGTCTCTATTGGGTGCACTCACTTATGGGCCTAATAATGAAGATGTCATTTAAGAGGAACAAGTATTACCATTTAATGTGGCATGAACAAAACCAGTCATGATGCTTTCATCTGATTGTCAAACATTTTTTTCAAAAAGTAGGCTGCTTGTGCATGTTCGTCCACTCCAAAAGAATCCAAACAGTACAATGCATATACGCTGGCGCCATTTTATGAATGGAAATAGGCTGTTTACAAAACACCAAAAAGTGTGCTTAACGACATTCTGCAATTGCCATTGATTAGGCCTACAGTACATTAATTGATGCGTCGTGCTGACAAATTAAAAAAAAAATTGTAGCCTGGAAAATCGGGACACTAGAAACGGGTCTGAAACTGTCCCATGAAAAACAGGATAGTCACCCTAACACACAGGTCAATTTACTAGACTAAGCTATGCACAATGTGAGGCCTATTACCATGAACTGTAAATAGGCCTACCGGTAGCCATAGTTTTTCTGGCCACAGACAGCACAAAGAACACCAATACCCACCCGCACCTGAAAACAAAGCAAGGACCGCTATAAACAACTCACTGACAAAAGCAAATGATAAATCAACAGATAAATCAAATTCATTGGAATGAAGTGATAGGCTATTTTTATCTAGGGTGCATTGGCAAACAAATGGCGAAAATTAGAAAGTACAAAGTTAGTCAGAAAATTAGAAACTACGCGTTTAAAGGAGGCTAGTCAAGGCCAAATCTAGCACTACTGAGTGGACAGTGCAGTGGACAGGGTGACGTATGTGCAGCCACATAGAAATAAATGGTTTAAACCATAACAGAGAGGTGGGGGTATTTGTTTCATTTGGAAGCTTTTATTTTAATATGTACCACTGTAAAACAGAATAGAAGAGTGGTTAAATTAGCAACGTTTAGAGCCCCCCCCCACGCACACACACACACAAAGTTTGACTTTTGTTTCAGTCAGGGTAGCTATGACCCCCGACTCCCCTGGAATTCGCACCCTGGAACAGGCCATATCACAGACATCAGGTTAATTTGTTAGGAATTGGGCTGTGCCATTTTAAGTTGGAGTGACATGAAGACCATTCCCATGTTTTACTCAGAAAACATTTGCCTGATACTTAAACCTATGCCTCCCCACTACCTCTTGCTCTATCCGTTCAAGCTAAATGAATCTTACTGTGCTTTGCTTTGACTGACATGTACATTGTACAAAATGGCGGGAGCTGTTCGACAGGAACAAATTGATGTATGTCTAAGCGCTGGTGACCCATTTCTCACAATGCCTACCTATTTGACATGTAATATAATGGCATGATGTAGAAGTGCATTAAACCAGCTTAACAAATGGATTCCAACATTGATAAATGCAGCAGGCAGACAAACTTCGATGTGCAGACAGAGAAAAGAGAGAGAGGAGAGTGCTTCTTTCTCTAGTACGCCCTTTTCATATCTATTTGATGCCACTCTGTGTGAGATGGCCTTCCAATGCAGGGAGCAGTTGGAACATTCGACAACAGACAGACACACTGTGAAACCTAATTTCAGTGTGTGTGTGTGTGTGTGTGTGTGTGTGTGTGTGTGTGTGTGTGTGTGTGTGTGTGTGTGTGTGTGTGTGTGTGTGTGTGTGTGTGTGTGTGTGTGTGTGTGTGTGTGTGTGTGTGTGTGTGTGTGTGTGTGTGTGTGTATGTGTACACGTCTGCGTGCATGCGTGCGTGGGTGTGTGCGGTTGTGTGTGTGCATGTCGTGCTGCACATCAAACACAGTCCTGGTAATCAGGCAGAAGGTGCATCAAACACAAACACAATCCGCCTGTTAGACCTTGCTGGTGACATTTAAACTGCTGTTTTGTTCAAATTAGAAAGGGACCCATTTATCTGACAATGTCATTGGTCTCCTCCTGAGGCTGCATGTGGCGCTTTCATTCGTCTCGCTAAAAAAATTCCGCAGCAGCCGTCAGAAGCCCCCGTCGGAAGGGATGGGTGTTATATCAACCACAATCAGCAAGGTCATTATTAAAGGACTATTAGCGCATCACATTTTCGGGTTTTATGGAAATTACCCTGGCCAACTCCCCAGTAGTTCTACTCAATTCCTTCATGTATCGCTTTGCAAAGGTGCAGATACAAGTGAGTTTTCAGTCTGACTGCGACAGCGAGCCCTCAAAGTATCCCAGTCTTGTTAAGATAATGGACACTACTAATGACACTTCTAACCTGAGGTTGTTTAGACACCCAGACATGTGTGTGTGTGTGGGTGTAATGTGATGTGATGAATACTTCCAGACTAATAGTTTGTCTGCACCTCCATCGTTTCAGGGGAGGATTCTTCAGTAATGGCTCTCCGTCACCAAGAGCAAGAGAAGAACAATATTTTCTCTGTTTTGCTGTTTCATGATACAAGTCTTAACTTCCACTTACTATACTGTAAGTCAAATGTTCCCTGAGTCATGCATTGATGTCAATAGAGACAAAGACAAAATTTGACTTGATTTGAAGGTTTCACACTGGATGGGGAGCATTGCTGCACAGCTATTTTTAGGTCTCTTCAGAGATGTTAGATCGGAGATCAAGTCCCGGCTCTGGCTGGGCCACTCAAGGACATTCAGAGACTTGTCCCAAAGCCACTCCTGCATTGTCTTGGCTGCGTGCTTAGGACCGTTGTCCTATTGGAAGGTGAACCTTTACCTCAGTCTGAGGTCCAAGTAGCTCTGGAGCAGGTTTTCATCAAGGATCTCGCTGTACTATGCTTCATTCATTTGTCCCTCGATCCTGACTAGTCTCCCAGACACTGCCACTGAAAAAAATCCCCACAGCATGATGCTGCCACCACCATACTTCACCGTAAGGATGGTGCCAGGTTTCCTCCAGAAGTAGCTTCAGTCTGGCCAATTTGATGTGCTGCAGCTGAACTCTGCTCTTTTCATCTTTAGTCATTTAAACAGTCGATTACAGAGCAAAATGCCAGGGATTAAGCTGTGCATGGAGAAACGAGATTAAGGATTTAGTTGTAACAGGTGGTTTTATGTTTTGTCTTAACTCCCTCAGACTTGATATGTGCTACCTAATTTCTTTCCACTTTAGCATCAAGGCCTGATTGGTGGAGTGCGTCAGAGATGGTTGTCCTTCTCAAAGGATCTCCCATCTCCACAGAAGAACTCTGGAGGTCTTTCAGAGTGACCATCAGGTTCTTGGTCACCTCCTTGATCAAGGCCCTTCTCCCCAGATTGCTCAGTTTGGATGGGCGGCCAGCTTTAGGAAGAGTCTTGGTGGTTCCAAACTTCTTCCATTTAAGAATTATGTAAGCCACTGTGTTCTTGCGGACCTTCAATGCTGCAGACTTTTGCTCTGACATGCACTGTCAACTGTCAACTGTCAACTGTGGGACCTTATATAGACAGGTGTGTGCCTTTCCAAAACATGTCAAATCAATTCCATTTACCACAGGTGGACTCCAATCAAGTTGTAGAAACATCTCAAGGATAACCAATGGAAACAGGATGCACCTAGGCTCAATTTCGTTCTCATAGCAAAGGGTCTGAAACCTTATTTAAATAAGGTATTTTTGTTTCTGCTTTGTCATCGTGGGGTATTGTGTGTAGATTGCTGTGAAAAAAATGTTTTTAATCAATTTTAGAATAAGGCTATAACTTAATCAAATGTGGGAAAAGGGGTCTGAATACTTTCCGAATGCACTGTACACCTATGCACATCGTCACATATTTTTAAAATCTCGCCTACCAGCCGGCTCTCTCTCTGTCGAGACGTGTGATTTCAGAACGCCTTGAATGGTAGACTTGAATGGCAGTTTGTGGCAGGAGCGACAGGTTTTAATTGGCTAAATTCAAGTAATGGGGAAGTGAGTTTTGGAATTTGGAATGTATGCATCTAAGGAATTGTTCTCACATATAAACCTTATTTGCCGAACTCAATTGAGCTCCAAAAATAATATGGTCACCATGGTGTTATTTTGATAGGTGATTTTTGTCATTTTTCAAAGTCCCATCTAATAGAGCTGTTGCAGGCTTGCTCCCTCTCCTGCCTCAATGTTAACCACACTCCACTTTGAGGAACAGTGTTAGCAGGCACTATGTGCCAGCATTTTGAGCCTGGGGACAAGGTAACATGATTGTTTTGGTGGCATTGTTTGCTTTTACAGTCAGTAGGAAACATGCTCCATGTTTTGATATTGTTTTATACAAAGTACAATTTGAGCCACTAAAGAGGGATATCCCTGTAAGAGATGGAATGACATAAACAGATGGAGAGGGCATTGCTCATTCTGGAAGCAGTTTTCCTCCTGCAGTGTCTCAGAGGCATTTATACTGGTACATCCATTCCAGTCAGTCAGCACACAAACACTTAGCAGCATCCTGGACTACACTGAACTGGAGACTGACTATTTACCACCAGAGCAAATAGACAAACCAAACACACACACACACACACACACACACACACACACACACACACACACACACACACACACACACACACACACACACACACACACACACACACACACACACACACACACACACACACACACACACACACACACACACACACACACACACACAGCAATGGAAGGGGTTTTCCATTATCAAGATAGTCCAGTAGATAAGCACTGCATTTTTTTCAATCATGTTTATCCCATGAACAACGTGTTCACTGTCCTAGCATGGGCAGAATGACAATGTCATTGAACAAGTCAGTAGCTCTCTGAATGACGGCTGTGATGTGTAGGGAGAGGAGTGGGATGACAGGGAGGAAGAGAGATGGAGAGAGGGGAGACAGACACAGAATATGAATGAGAGAGGATATCTGACAATGTCTGGAGATTCTACAGCTTTGAATTCCTAGGGTCAAATATATTCTCGAAGACACAATGAGGAAAACAAGAACATTTCAGTAACCCCATAGGTTTTGGTTTGGAATCGCATAAGGCAACAATTTACTGTCAGGTAGATTTGCTGAATCATACTTGGAATGTAGAGGAACCACATCCAAAAGTTCTCAGTGAGCTTGTTGATATTTTTCTACCTGGACATTCCCGAGTTTCGAAAGTAACAAATAAACCTTGCAGTCGAGCCTTGATTGGATGACTGTCATTTTCTCTGGTGGCTTCAAAACACCTTGCAGCACATCCTGAAAATAGCATTATCCCTTTGCTTTCTCATGCTCAGATGTGTGTGCTTAATATTTTAATTAAACTAGCCCAGTAAGAGGATTATGACATGATGAGTGTGTCCTCGCTCAGATGCAGTTCAGTCCTCCTCCTGAACTCATTAATTAGAATTAGAGTTTACTGACGGGGAAGTTTGGACAATGAGAAACATGGCTTTCAATGTTTTGACTCATTCTAATATGGGGCGATGCCACCACCTCCTCTCTGAAATGTGTCATTGTTTATTACGATGTGGACCATGCCTTGCCCCTCCCTATTTAACACATTAAAATCAAATTTTATTGGTCGCGTAGACAGTTAAGCAGATGTTATAGTGGGTGCAGAGAATTCCTTGTTTCTAGCTCCTAACATTGCAGTAAAATGTACACGAATAATCAAAAATTTGAAATAAAACACAGGAAATTGAGAAATGTCAGAATTAATCCAATTTACAATCCAAATAGCACTGTAACAGTAATACAAATACAATCTATACATACTGTATCTATGTCTGATGAATTTACACAAGCTATCTAAGTAGATAGTAGAGTGATCTATGTCAAGAATCCAGTATATAAATGAATATGGGGTGTGTATAAACAGTGTAACTAAATTGCAATGTACAGTAGGGTGCATATTGGAATGAGGTATATTGAGAATGCTGTATTTAAAGACACACTACAAAAACCCATGACCTCCAGCAACCTCTTCACGGAGCCCACTCTGACAGGAAGTAATTGATTGATGGAGAAACTGTATCAGTAGGAAAAGGACAGGACGCCTTCTCACCCTTCTCTCTCATCTCTTGTTTCTTTAACGTGCTCTTTCTGACACTTGTCCGTCTCTCTGTCTTTCTCTCGCAATCTCTGTTCTCCTCTCATCCGCCTCATGCTTCTCCTACACTTAACCAGTTGTATCTCTTCACATAACCTAATGGTCTATCTTGCGCATGGGCGGATCGTATGATCAATGCCTCCGTTCACCCACTCTGCATTTGTCCTCTATCCCACTCCTCCCCCACCCTTCCTCCTGTCTCTTTTATTAACGTCTGTGTCTCTCTCACTATCTTTCTCTTGTTCGGTATCTGTCCCTCTGTCAGTCATCTTCTGGAGCCCCCGGGACATTTACCCACACAGGCCATTAGTTTACTTCACTCGTTTAAGAATGAAAAAGAGCAGGATGGAGAAAGATTGGTCATCTCAAATTCAAGTGTAATTTGCCTCTCGGTTTGTGAAGGTGAACCGAGTAATCTCTCACCTTTCTCCTCCAGCGCAGACATGCTAAACGTACAATGTCACACGATTCACAGATTCACCGCTTTGAATGTCACCGCATGTCACACAGAGAAGAGTCAGTCAAATCTGCTACAAACTGCCCCAGGTACAGTGTGTATTTGTGTGTGTGTGTCACGACTTTCGCCGAAGTCGGCCCTTCTCCTTGTTCGGGTGGTGTTCGGCGGTCGACGTCACCGCCTTTCTGGTCACTACCGATCCATTTTTCTGTTTCGTTTTGTTTTGTCTGATTACATACACACCTGTTTTACATTCCCTCATTACATTCCCTATTTAACCATCTGACACACATTTCTGTTCTATCCGTGATTGGTCATGTCGTAAGTGGTTGTGTTTGTGTTTGTGTTAGAGTTGTGTTGTATGTTCCCATTTGGAATTTTGCTTTATTCTTTGAGTAAACTCAAGTTGGATTACTCTATACCTGTGTCCTGCGCCTAACTCCGCTTTCACTCTGCACCCAAATCGCTGACAGTGTGCCTGTGCACTTGTGTGACTTTGTGCGTGTGTGTCTGTGACTGAGATACACTGGTACTGTACAGTTCTACCGTTGCCATTCACATCGTGGCTCTGTAGTCGGTACATGCCCACACACACCATTCACGCAAATGAATTAGATCCACAGCAGGCAGTGGAAAGGGTGAATGTTTAGGAGAGAAGTATGATACTGTGTTATACACATGGCTTCACACACTTTGAAATGACAAATGAGTTATTCAGAATGGTTTTAAAGGGGCAATCTGGGATTGATACATTGAACTTTCAAATAAATGATGATTCGGTATGATTCCAAAAACGTACCAATCCCAGACAACAACCATTGAATGGGACTCATTTGAAATGGGACACTTAAAGAATTTTACATATGCGTACCAGTTACTTAGCCTCATAATTACCAGACAGATTACTGGAATGTAAACTCATGAGAAATCTGGATGGTTGTATGAGGTGACCAGTTGCTAAATACAGACTTTTTAAAATTTCCGTTAAGGGATAAATCACATTCCTCCAAAAGAAGGAATGTCTTTCTCCTCAAAATGAACTAGATCACTATTGTTACAGCCTTAACACTGTGCTCATTTGTCATATATGAATTGCATTCTTCCCAAGTACAAATTTTTACAATGACCTTTACAGTTACCTTAGCATATATTTTTTTATCCAGAGCTAGCCTTCTTACAATAAGTAAGGTAAAACACATACAGTATCTCGACCACTGCAAGTACAGATGTTAGGATGGCAATCTGATCACCCGGTTGCAGGATAACTTTTGAAACGTTCCGTGTGTTTGAGGTCTAAAAAGGCTTCTGAAGTTGCTAATTTCCTCTTTGAAATGTTCAGGAAACTAAAAAATGATCAGCCCTTTCAAAAACATCATCCACATAATAATTCACATTGTCTGTGGCTTGCAGATGTATTTTACTGCTGCAGCAAAATGGCTCAAAATAAGATCCTACACCTGAATTGTAAAAGCTCCTTCCAAATAGTCGCTATCAAGCAATATTAGTGCCGGTGAGAATAAAAATGATCATTGGAAACATTGTGAGGTTTTGACATGTATTGTGTGCTGATTTAGGATGACTATGGTGCCTGGGGGACAGTATGGTTTGAAATCATCAGTTTTGACTCATCCTGAAAATGTGGGTGTATATTCCTATGTATTTCTACTCCTATTTTGTTCCTTTTCCTATTCTGTCTTTGTCTCATTCTCAGTCATTTTTGATCAACAAATGTCAAGCATAATAGAGGCAAATATTATATTTGAAGTGTCTTTTATGTGTAAATTGTAAATTATCTATCTTCTCACTGTCATGGACAAATATCAGAATGCATTAGCTACAAAACACCCGTAACAATGCAAAGTACCACACCTACTTATTCAAGCGTTTTTCTTTATTTTTACTATTTTCTACATTGTAGAATAATAGTGAAGACATCAACACTATGACATAACACGTATGTAATCATGTAGTAACCAAACAAGTGTTAAAGAAATCAAAATATATTTTATATTTGGGATTCTTCGAAGTTGCCTTGATGACAGCTTGCACACTCCTGGCATTCTCTCAAACAGCTTAATGAGGAATGCTTTTCCAGCAGTCTTGAGCACTTGTTGGCTGGTTTTGCTTTACTCTGCAGTCCAACTCATCCCAAATCATCTCAATTGGGATGAGGTTGGGTGATTTTGGAGGTCAGGTCATCTGTTGGAGCACTCCATAAATCTCCTTCTTGGTCAAAAAGTGCATACATAGCCTGGAGGTGTGTTTTGGGTCATTGTCCTGTTGAAAGACAAATGATAGTCCCACTAAGCGCAAGCCAGATGGGATGGTGTATCGCTGCAGAATGCTGTGGGAGCCATGCTGGCTTTGAATTCTAAATAAATCACAGAAAGTGTCACAAGCAAAGCACCCGCACATCATCACACCTCCTCCTCCATGCTTCACAGTGGGATCCACACAAGCGGAGATCATCCATTCACCTACTCTACGTCTCACAAAAACATGGGGGTTGGAACCAAAAATCGCACATTTGTACTCATCAGACCAAAGAACAGATTTCCACCAGGCTAATGTACATTGCTCGTGTTTCTTGGCCTAAGCAAGTCTCTTCTTATTATTGGTGTCCTTTAGTAATGGTTTCTTTGCAGAAATTCACACAGTGACCTCTGAACAGTTGATGTTGAGATTTGAGATTTATTTGGGATGCAATCTGAGGTGCAGTTAAATCAAATTAACTTATTCTCTGCAGCAGAGGTAACTTTGGGTCTTCCTTTCCTGTGGCGGTCCTCATGAAAGTCAGCTTCATCATAGCACTTGCTTGTTTTTGAGACTGCACTTGAATAAACTTTCAAAGTTCTTGACATTTTCCGGATTGACTGACCTTTATGTCTTAAATTAATGATGCACTGTCACTTCTCTTTGCTTATTTGAGCTGTTCTTGCCATAATATGGACATGGTCTTTTACCAAATAGGGCTATCTTCTGTATATCCCCCTACCTTGTCACAACACAACTGATTGGCTCAAACACATTAAGAAGGAAATAAATTCCACAAATTAACTTTGAACAAGGCACACCTGTTAATTGAATTGCATTCCAGGTGACTAACTCATGAAGCTGATTGAGAGAATGCCAAGAGTGTGCAAAGCTATCATCAAGGCAAAGATTGGCTACTTTGAAGAATCTCAAATATAACATGTTTTTTTATTTGTTCAACACTTGTTTGGTTACTACATGATTCCATATGTGTTATTTCATAGTTTTGATGTCTTCACTATTATTCTACAATGTAGAAAATAAAGAAAAACCCTGTAATGAGTAGGTGTGTCCAAATGTTTGACTGGTACTGTATATATGGGCTGTGATACAGTGTGATTAGAAAAAACAGCAAGGTATTACATATTCCATTTCAAAACAGCTTTCCATATTTTAGACTCTGTTTCAGTGCTTATGATTTCGTTTCTGGCTTAGACTGGAAATAAGATATAGCTCGTCATAAGCTGCCCTTGTCGATGGTGTGGCAGAAAAGAATGAAGCTTGTTAGGGCATATGAAGCTCAGCTCAGCCACAGTGATTATCATGCATCACTATCCAAGTGTTTTAGCCGCTGACAGCTCTGTAATTATGTCCTTTGGCTTCTCTGAGCTCAATTCTAAACCTGTCTGACAATTAGTCATTTTTATCACCACAGCTCAGCATGGAACACATGCTGCGTGCGGGGCCGGACTTCTTATGCCTGGAACAAGCCTTGTCTACTGTATGTGTGTGTGTGTGTGCGTGTGTGCGTGTTCTATGAGTATGTCTGTCTGTCCCAGTGTGTCATTCAGTGTGTGCAAGCACATACTCACACACACACACACACACACACACACAGAGACATCTCAATGAAACAGTAGGAGAAAGGAAAACACTTTCCATGCTGGCTGAATTTCTTTATTTTTTACTTATTGATTCACTGTGCAAATGAATTGTCTTATGTTTGTGTCAACTGGAGCACATATTGGACATTCCTCCTTTATTTATTTATTTATATAAACATGGCAATGTCTACTCGCAGGAGATGCTACAAAAACTTCCTCTACAAAAACTACAAAAACTTTGAGACCAAACAGGTTAGAAAGGTTAGAAAGGTTAGAAAACAAAAAAGCAACAGCAGGATTTGAACCAGCGGCCTTCTGTATGTTGTGCCACCATGTGTATGCTGCGCCCCCCTATTCTATGACGTACTATGTAGTCTCTTTTAAACAACCATAGTGGGTTGGTGGTGACTACGGGCCCACATCAAGTAAGGGAAAGTAGTCAACAATTAGCTGTAGTAATTAGGGACAGCCAGGCGTAAGGTTGAGATGTAAATTGAATTCAAAACTTGTTTTCAGGGACTAGGCTAACAGGACTAAATGGATGTGTGTGTAATTATTAAAGTTGCTGGCTAGCGCAGTGGAAGGTGGAAGGAGTGGGACGTCTAGCCTTAATGACCATGTACTCTTATAATCTCCACTGGCATAGCCAGAAGAGGCCTGACCACCCCTCAGAGCCTTGATCCTCTCTAGATTTATTCCTAGGAACCTGCCTTTCTAAAGAGTTTCCTAGCCACCGTGCTTCTACATCTACATTGCTTGCTCTTTAGGGTTTTAAGCTGGGTTTATGTATAAGCAGGTTGTGCTGATGTAAAAAGGGCTTCATAAATACATTTGATTGATTTGAAATTTGACATGACAGGAGTACTCTTAGAGTCAGGACAGAAAATGGCTCCCAGGTTGTTATTAAACATATACACCCCTGTAAATTCCAAAGACAAGGCTGATTATTATAAAAATGGGAACATAAGCAACTTATTCTTCCACACAGACCATCCCCTGGCATGGCGCAGTACTATATTAGCACACTATCCATCTGTTAAGAGGGAGGGTGTCAGCAATGGGTGGAAACTGAGTGAGCCAATGTCAACCTCTACAAGTCTGGAACAATAATGGTTCAGGGAAACCCCAAACAATTTCAGCTGGACTTTCACATAATCAAAGAGATAGAGTTTATCCCGTTGAGCTGTCTTGAGAAAGATAACCCCACCCCGAGCGTGTCAGATCAGACCTCTTCATTATACAACCCCAAAAGGAAAATCAACCAACTACTCCCTCATTGAAATGAAGGAAAAATTCTCCCAGCTGGAGGTAAGGCAGGTGGAGCTGGAACAGCAGGTGAACACATTCCAGTCAGCACAAAAAAAATTGTCTAGCTCAATGACACCCCTTCAACCAGACCCGGAGAGCTGGAGGTGGAGAGAGACATATCTGCACTCTGGACTGTGGTGAGGCAACATCAACAGGAGAAGGAGCAGGAGAAGAATAGAGCACTAGAGCAGAAGGTGAAAGTGCTCGAGAAGCAGGTCAGAACGATGACGTGTGACAGAGAACAAACCATTAAAGAAGCCAGCAGAACAGCCCACCTCAGACCCCAACCAAAGTCTCGACATCACAGCAGAACTGTCCACACCAGACCCTGACCATAGCCTCAACATCACAGCAGGAAAGACAAATGAAGGGACATGTACTAGTCTGTGGTGACCTAAGTGCCAGAACTGGACAAGAACCTGATACCCTCAGCACACAGGGGGACAAACACCTACCTGGAGGTGACAGCATTCCCTCCCCCATATGCCCCCCTGGGCATACCACAACAACATAACCAACAAAAATGGGTCACAACTCCTGCAGCTCTGTCCCATGCTGGGTATGTACATAGTCAAAGGTAGGCTTCGAGGGGACTCATACGGTAGGTGCACCTATAGCTCATCTCTTGGCAGTAATACTGTAGACTACTTTATCACTGACCTCTGGGTTGAGTCTCTCAGAGCGTTCAGAGTCAGCCCACTGACACCACTATCAGATCACAGCAAAATCACAGTCTAATTGAACAGAGCAATACGTATTCACGAGGCATCAAAGCCAAAGGAACTGAATAATATGAAATTCACACAGGACACCAGATAACACAGAAGAAAAACTCCAGATATAACAGACTGACCCTAGCCCCCTGACACATAAACTTTTGCAGAATGAATACTGGAAGCTGAGACAGGAGGGGTCGGGACACACTGTGGCCCCATCCGACGATACCCCCAGACAGGGCCAAACAAGCAGGATATAACCCCACCCACTTTGCCAAAGCACCGCCCCCACCCCACTAGAGGGATATCTTCAATCACCAATTTACCATCCTGAGACAAGGCCGAGTATAGCCCAACAAGATCTCCCCATGGCACAAACCCAAAGGGGGGCGCCACCCCGGACAGGGAGATCATATCAGTGACTCAACCCACTCAAGTGACACACCCCTCCTAGGAACAGCATGGAAGAGCACCAGTAAGCCAATGTCTCAGCTCCTGTAATAGTGTTTGAGGCAGAGAATCCCAGTGGAGAGACGGGAATCGGCCAGACAGAGACAGCAAGGGCGGTTTGTTGCTCTGGTGCCTTTCCGTTCACCTTCACACTCCTGGGCCAGACTACACTCAATCATAGGACCTACTGAAGAGATGAATCTTAAATATAGACTTAACCTCTCTAGGCTAGATGGGACGCTAGCGTGATAAAGACGGGATAAAGTTGCTAGCGGGATAAAGACGGGATAAACTGCGTTCAATAGAGGATAAAAACAAAGTGGAGCGAGCTTTCAGGTCGCGCGCCCCAACCACAACAGTACACTACACTCGACCCTCGTTCTGAACAGCCCTACTTCTTTATTTCTCAAAGGGAAAACATCCACCAATTTCTAAAGACTGTTGACATCCAGTAGAAGCGATAGGAACTGCAATCAATTGCCTTAGAAATCTAGATCCACATAGAAAACCCATTGAAAGAGTGACCTCAAAAAGAAAAAAACCTGAATGATTTGTCCTCTGGGTTTCGCCTGCCAAATAGGTTCTGTTATACTCACAGACATCATTCAAACTTCAGAGTGTTTTCTATCCAAATATACTAATAATTTGCATATCCTATGTTTTGGGCCTGAGTAGCAGGCAGTTTACTTTGGGCACACTTTTCATCCAGATGTGAAAATACTGCATGAAAATACTGATTTGCTATGTGGTTGTCTTAGGTCTCTCTTGATGTGGTGTTGTGTTGTCTTTCTCGTTGTGATGTGTGTTTTGTCCTATATTTATTTATTCATTTTAATTCCAGGCCCCCGTCCCCGCAGGAGGCATTTTGCCTTTTGGTACTTCAGCATTGTAAATAATGACTTGCCTAGTTAAATAAAGGTAAAATCAAATAAATATGTTAAGTCGATGGCAAAAGTTTTGAGAATGACACAAATATTAATTTCCACAATGTTTACTGCTTTAGTGTCTTTTGTAATGGATTTTCTCTTCTTCGTCTGAAGAGATCGGACCAATACACAGCGTGGTAAGTGTCCATGATACTTTAATAATCACTGAACACGACAAAATACAAAAATAACAAAATGGATGAAAACGAAAACCGAAACAGTCCTGAATGGTGACACAAACAACGAAACAGGAAACAATCCACACCACACAGGTGGGAAAAGGCTACCTAAGTATAATTCCCACACCACACAGGTGGGAAAAGGCTACCTAAGTATAATTCTCATTCAGAGACAACTAACGACACCTGCCTCTGATTGAGAACCATACCAGGCCAAGCACAAAACACAACATAGAAAAACGAACATAGACAACCCACCCCAACTCACACCCTGACCAACCTAAAACAAAGACATAACAAAAGAACTAAGGTCAGAACGTGACATCTTTAGATATTTTTGTCAGATTACTATGGAATACTGAAGTATAATTACAAGCATATAATTACAAGTGTCAAAGGCTTTTATTGACAATTACATTAAGTTGATGCAAAGAGTCCATTTGCACTGTTGACCCTTTTTTTCAAGACCTCTGCAATCCGCCCTGGAGGATTGACCACAAGTTCTCAATGGGGTGTTTCCTGGCCATGGACCCAAAATATCAATGTTTTCTTCCCCGAGCCACTTATTTATCACTTTTGCCTTATGGCAAGGTGCTCCATCATGCTGGAAAAGGCGTTGTTTGTCACCAAACTGTTCCTGGATGGTTGGGAGAAGTTGCTCTCGGAGGATGTGTTGGGAAAATTCTTTATTCATGGCTTTGTTCTTAGGAAAAATTGTGAGTGAGCGCACTCCATTGGCTGAGAAGCAACCCCACACATGAATGGTTTCAGGATGCTTTACTGTTAGCATTTCACAGGACTGATGGTAACGCTCACCTTGTCTTCTCTGGACAAGCTTTCTTTCCAGATCCCCCAAACAATCGAAAGGGGATTCATCAGAGAAAATGACTTTACCCCAGTCCTCAGCAGTCCAATCCCTGTACCTTTTGCAGCATATCAGTCTGTCTCTGATGTTTTTCCTGGAGAGAAGTGGCTTCTGAGCAAGTGGTGCCCCGATCCCGCAGCTGAATCAACTTTAGGAGGACTTTTGCTGGACTTTCTTGGGCACCCTGAAGCCTTCTTCACAACATTTGAACTGCTCTCAAAGTTCTTGATGATCCGATAAATGGTTGATTTAGGTGCAATCTTACTGGCAGCAATATCCTTGCCTGTGAAGCCCTTTTTTTGCAAAGCAATGATGATGGCACGTGTTTCCTTGCAGGTAACCATGGTTGACAGAGGAATAACAATGATTCCAAGCACCACCCTCCTGTTGAAGCTTCCAGTCTGTTATTCAAACTCAATCAGCATGACAGAGGGATCTCCAGCCTTGTCCTCCTCAACACTCACACCTGTGTTAAAGAGAGAATCACTGACATAATGTTAGCTGGTCCTTTTGTGGCAGGGCTGAAATGCAGTTTTTGGGGGGGGGGTGATTCAGCTCATTTGCATGGCAAAGAGGGACTAAAATTAATTGCAATAAATCTGATCACTCTTCATAACATTCTGGAGTATATGAAAATCGTCATCATACAAACTGAGGCTGCAGACTTTGTGAAAATGTATATTTGTGTCATTCTCAAACCTTTTGGCCACGACTGTACGTATGTTGTCTGTCAAGGGTTATTTCTACTTGTTTTGTACACTAGAGGGCACTATATGTTGGTGTCATGGGTCATTGGTCACGTTTGTATGTAGATAGCACAGGTGACCAGGAAGGGTTAGCACAGGTGAGAGGAGAGCACATAACATTCTTACCATATCACAGATACAGGTCATAGAATGCATTTCCCTGCACCTTTTCTATAGGAATGTGTGTTTGGAGCTATTTATATTTTATTTGTGTAATATTCACCCAAAAAGAGAAGCATTTGGAAAGCTGATTTTTGTGGACGTGTTATCTCCCTCCTGTGCCAGTGGCATTTCATAGGTAATCGCCACTACAATCACAGTGTGCCATCACAGCAGCATGCTTTGTGACCTGTTGACATAAGAAAAGGGCAACTAGTGAAGAACAAAAACCATTGTAAATACAACCCATATTTATGTTTATTTATTTTCCCTTTTGTACTTTAACTATTTACACTAAATATGACATTTGAAATGTCTGCGAGAGAGAGAGAGAGAGAGAGAGAGAGAGAGAGAGAGAGAGAGAGAGAGAGAGAGAGAGAGAGAGAGAGAGAGAGAGAGAGAGAGAGAGAGAGAGAGAGAGAGAGAGAGAGAGAAAAAAAACACTATCATACAGTGTATTATGGAAACCCATTATTAGGAAGAGAGGATGTGTATGGTGGAGGAAGGAAGAGAGAGATAGGGAGAGCGAGAGATTATGTTCCTGACCACAATTTTATACTATTTGTTGCTCCTCTCCTCTCCCTCTGTTACTCTGTTCCTCTAGGTCAGTGACAAAATAGGGAAGTGATGTAGAGAGTCCGGGCTCAGCAGCAAAAGGCATGGAGGACGAGGAGTCAGAGATGATTGGAAAGATAGATATGTGGAGAGAGGAGGGAGGAGTGGAGCAAGTGTAGAGTGGAGGGAGAGAGGAAGAGGAGAGTGAAGAGGAGGGAGAGATGAAGAGGAGAGGAACATGATTAGGATGAGGGAGAGGCAGAGGCAGCAGAGGAGTAAGAGGAGTAAGCAGATAGAAAGGTGGAAGCAGAAGGAGGGGAAGAGGGGAAACCTATTGCACGTTTCCATGGAGTGGCTCTTTGCTTGAATTCCCCAATCAAATATCATGTTATTACTATCTAAATTTAGCTAGTTGCCTAGGAGACTGAGACACCCAGTTATGGACAGGCCATTTTTGAGATCACAAAGTCAAGTACGACGATACACTGCTAGAGTGGAACATCTACCGGAAAAGGCCAATAAGGTCTGACCATTGGAAACTAAAAATCTGGCCTAGAGACCCCCCACATAAAACCCACACTTTAACAGTTCAATTCATATATTAATTTAACAGAAGCTCCTAGCTCTTATAGCCTATGTAGCCATGAGAGTTCCTCAAGGGGAAGGGGAATTGCACGGGGGCGTTTCAGTATGTACCACTCTGACTTTAGGCCATTATCCTCTGATAGGGTCGTCTTCTCTCATCCTCTCCCCCTCCCAAGCCCTCTTACCACCCCGAGGTAGAAGGCGGGGACAGAGGTCAGGTTACCTTTCCAAAAGAGGTAGGTCACTACATCTGTGTCCCAAATGGGCTGCCACCCAGACACCCACATTCCTCCTGTGCCAACACTCCCATCAGGCTGTTTTGGAATCCTGTTCATGGCCATGGAACCATGCTCTCTCCCTCCAACCCTCCAGCCCTCCTCCCACTAACCCTCCACCCCTTATCTGACTCTATAGGGCTCTTTCGGAGTGGCTGCAGACTCCTGCGCTGCATCCAGTCCCATCCCCGGCCCCCCTCATCGGATAGTGATTGGCAGAGCGAGGGCAGAGACGAAGGAAGCGAAGGACAGACCGAGGATATCATTACACACCCCGCCGGCATCGCAGCATGCACCTCTCTATCCGCCGGTCAGCTCTTTAGCCCCGTTTTTGCTTAGCACACATACATGCTCCTACCCTCCCTCCCTCGCGCTATCCATCTCTCACTCTCTCTTCTCCTTCTGTCTTTCACCATCCCTTGCTCTGTTTTCGATCTATTTTTCAATCCCTGTATCTTTCTTTCTTTCTCCCAACATCGCATGGATTGTCTCATTATTTCTGTCTCACTCAGTTGGGGTCTCAACTTACTGTTGATATTGAGAACAATAGAACACAAAAGGTGTAAGTTCAAAATGAGTTTGTGCATCAGCAATTTATCACTTGTTTTGTCAGTCAATTTTAGCTAACAATTTTAAATTGGTAAGTTAGTTTAGCCAGCTATCTAAACTTGTAGTAATCATGACCGAATACTGACCGGGCACACCAGGCACATGCCCAGAGATCCTGACCTTCAGGGGGCCTCCATTGATTTTTCTCATCACTCTCAGTCAGATATCACTATCATGGCATAAGTCATGGTAAAATGTGTAGAATTTATGAAAATGTGCTTTAATTAATACTGCAAAAATCTCTCTCTGCCCCATGGGAAAATGAGTAGAATTGCCTGAAATTTGTTATAAAATTCCTTTAAAAAATGGATTCCTCACACCATGACAAAATGTGTAGAACTGCAGAAAATGTACTGCGTGTGTGTGTATGTGTGTGCGTGTGCATGTGCGTGCATGCGTGCGAGAGAGAAAGAGCGATATAGAGAGAGGGGAGAAAGGGAGAAAAGGAGAGAAGCCAGCAACAGGTGAATTGGAGGGGGGGTTCAAATGTCTGATCTTTTCATCCACTGAGAGAAAAGGTGCCTCCTCTGGCCTCAGTTGACTGGTTGTTTAATTCCCGAGGGAGGGATGAGGGGATCGAGGCTTACTTTAGCTGGGTCTGTGTCTGAGTAGTTGAGGAAATGTAATCTCCTCTGGCTGCCTGGGGTCAAGCTTATTGTAGACACAGCTTTGTGAGTGTCAGACCAGATGCCGATAGAGTGAGAGTGAGATTACGTAATCAGATGAACTTCTCCATTCCCACTCAAGCACATCAATGTCACAATCCTGTGTCACGACTCGGTAATGAGATCTGTCGATGTTAAGGACACATCATCCAAAGGGAGATGTGACAGATTTTTTTCTGTATTGTAGTTGTCTGTGATTAAATGTAGGGCTGTGCTGCCCTCTGGGGGATTCACTGAATAACTGCAAAATGGAGGCTCCAGGAGCATCTGTACACAGGTACAAGGTTTGCACTATCTACGGGTGGCAGATGCTGAAGTGACAAATGAGTTCACTCCAATGGCGATCCGTCATTCAGGGCGGTTTTGAGCCGCACATTTTTAGCAAATGTTTTTTTTTGGGGGTGGGGGCTTTCCGGTTTTTCATGCTATTTTGGCATTAATATGTGTCACATATCAGTGTGAAAAACATGTAAAAAAATATATATCAATTGAGATAATAAAGCCACGTACAAAGATGGTCTCTTTTTTGTTTTATTGAGTAAGACAGTTCCAAAGTGCAGGTGTTTCAGCCTAGCTCAGTGCTTTCTGTGGTGGTGGGTCAAGCCAGCAGAACCCTGAGCCGTGATTGACTCATGGTTTTGCCACTCATGGGGACACTATACGTCACTGCCAAGTCTAAGGGTAGAGCTAGAAAATTCAAGCCCCTTTGGTGCTGCCATAGAGTCACATTAGAAGTGCCCACCCACGAAGGCTCAAGATCATTAGACACAAATACAATGATGTGAAATTGCAGTAGCTTTGATTGGACTGATAATGTCAACGTCATACTTTCAAAATCTGTTTGGGGTCAGAGTTAGTCAGAGTTAGTTTTTATTTTTTTATTTTAACCAGGCAAGTCTTATTTACAATGATGGCCTACTGGGGAACAGAGGGTTAACTGACTTGTTCAGGGGCAGAACAACGTATTTTTACCTTGTCAGTTCGGAGATCCGATCCAGCAACTTTTTGTTACTGTTACTCTTACTACCAACGCTCTAACCACTAGGCTAATTGCTGCCCCGTTGTCACCGTTATAGTGCATTTAATGTAGTGTTTAGTGTTGTGTAGTGGCTTTGCTGTTACGCGTCCCACATTTGATTTTTTTTGTCCACTGGTTCACTCGTCCACACACGCGCACGCACGCACGCGCGCACACACACACACACACACACACACACACACACACACACACACACACACACACACACACACACACACACACACACACACACACACACACACACACACACACACACACCTTCGTTTTACAGTTACAGCAACAGAGTTATTATATGTCTTTCTCTCTGATCACATTTTCTCTCAAGACCATACACTCACCCACACAATATGGGGACGGTAGCATGCTGTGTGTTTGAATAATGTTGACAGCCATGTCATTTCAGCAGTCGCTACGCTCACAAATATATTGCAAAGATCTTACATTGTGATACATCTGTTATGCAGGTGAATGAGGACCCAAAAGCGACTTGGCGAAAACAGAGTCTTTAATCCAGAAAAGGAAATATGCAATACTCCTAGACAAATCGGAGCGGTAAATAAGGCATAAAAAACAATTCCACTCGTAATGACGAGAACAGACTGGAGACTCGAACATAAACTGTAGGTTGCCTCGGGAAGGCACTTGACCGTAGCAGACTCAGACACCTGCTCACCACGCAGCATCTGAGGGAAACACGACACGACAGGGCGATACAAAGACACAGCACGGTGAACAATATACAAGGATCCGACAGGACAGAAACGGAAAACAAGGGGAGAAATAGGGACTCTAATCAGGGGAAAAGATAGGGAACAGGAGTGGAAAGACTAAATGATTGATTAGGGGAATAGGAACAGCTGGGAGCAGGAACGGAACGATAGAGAGAAGAGAGAGAGGGAGGGAGAGAGAAAAAAGGGAACGAACCTAAAAAGACCAGCAGGGGGAAAACGAACAGAAGGAAAAGCAAAATGACAAGACAATATAAGACAAAACATGACAACATCACTCGGCATTTCCTGTTCCCATGTACAATTATCGATCAGACAACACTCACTCAATAGTTTTTCGCATTTTATTCTATGCCATTTTTTAAAACGTAATTTGTAAATTGCAGTACTCTCTTTGACAAACCTGTCCAATCCCAACCCCCACCCCTAGTCCCTAGTCACTAGTCCCTGTCCCATACATCACTGGGACAGTGCTTACACGCACCTAGGAAATC
This sequence comes from Oncorhynchus gorbuscha, assembly GCF_021184085.1. NCBI lineage: Eukaryota > Metazoa > Chordata > Actinopteri > Salmoniformes > Salmonidae > Oncorhynchus > Oncorhynchus gorbuscha. The sequence goes on along the minus strand of NC_060193.1, from coordinate 41,150,013 downwards.
TACTTGAAACGGTGCCTGAGGAAGGCACGCATCATCATCAAGGACCCCCACACACCCCAGCACAAGCTGTTCTCTCTCTTACCGTCGGGTAGATGGTATCAGAGCATGAGGTCTGACACCAACTGGACTGACCACTTGCTCTTATTCTCCGCACCTTAGCATACATGTACATGCACTCACTCATGCACACACCCACACAGACATAGACACACATACACAGACACACACACATATACATGCATGCTACACACACGTCACAACTGCAGCTACCAGACTCATATTATACTGCTCAGTTTATACACCGCCCCTCCATCGCCCTGTTCCCCAATACACATGTAAATATTAAATCATAAATTGTGCCATCCTGTATTATACTTGTACTAACATTTCTATTTTATTTTGATGAGCCATTTACTTTATGTTAATATTCTTATCTTTAATAATTTTTCATTGTTGTTGCATTGTCAAGAAGAAACCTTGGACGGTGTATACCATGCGTATCCTGTACATACGACTAATACAACTAGAAAAGACCCCTTACTCCTTAGCACCTACCCCCTGTAGATCTTCTTCTCTTCTCTTCCCCGGATCCTTACTGTACAATAAATGTGTTTTCTGTCAATATACCTGGTCATAAAAGGGTGAATAATAACTCCGAAGACTGGAAAAAGCGAGAATAAAAAATACAAAATAAATATTTCAAGTGCACACCTAGCGAGAGAGGAATGTGTTTGACTAGCAGTGTTTCTGTGCTGCTACTGCAACTGCACATGTGAGGGCAACAAATTGACACAAATAATAATTATATCATCATAGCCAGGTAGGCCTACTTTGAAGTGAACATTTATTTGAGAAGGTTTTGAGGAAAACCTTTCTGTCTACCCACAAGACGGTAATCATGAGCATCGCTAACTGGTTTACACATCATGATAGACAGACGTGCGCAACACGCAGGCAGGTGCAATATTGCTGGAAATGGATTGCTAGATATTATGTTACGTTTGGCCTTTTAAGCCAAATGTGGCGAACCGTTGGTAGTAGTGTCATCGTGGCTTTGATTGGATATTAACCAGGATTTTGCAGTGTCTGATTTTTTGTGAGATTTGTTTATGACAGTTTGCGGTTGTAACAATATAACTTTCGACCGTCCCTTCGCCCATACCCGGGCGCGAACCAGGGACCCTCTGCACACATCAACAACAGTCACCCACGAAGCATCGTTACCCATCGCTCCACAAAGGCCGCGGCCCTTGTAGACCAAGGGGAACTACTACTTCAAGGTCTCCGATTCAAGGTCACCGATTGAAACGCTATTTAGCGCGTACCACCGCTAACTACGCTAGCAGTTTCGCATCCGTTACACTGTGGAGCATGTGAGAAACGTATGTACTTTCGGATGATAATTAATTGTTTGGAAGCCCACTGATACCTGATATAATAATGATATGTCAAAATCAGTGGCCTCCACAATGATAATACATCATTTGGGCTAGGGCAACTGTCTCAGTGCCAATGAGGAAATAAGATTGTTCTTCTTTCTTCACTATGCCCGCCCATAAAAAGAGCAGTTATCAGTTTCTTCCCCTTACATTTTGACATTGTGCACATTTAGCAGGCACTCTTATCCAGTGTTACTAAAAGCTGTTGTTACAATTGGAACTCACCACAGAACAATGTGATGGCATTTTATCTTCTTATCACTCTGGGATTTCGATTCATTTCAGGTTTGTGTTTTCAGGCCTCAACTTACTGTAGCCTAGATACAGTAATATGACTGCTGCAGTGTCACTGTTTAACTTTGGATTCCTTTTGACGCCTTTGTAACTTTTGATTCCTTTGTGGCAAGCTAAATCAATCAGACAAAGTACTTGACAGTATTTGACCCAGGTCTGACTCTAGTATTTGAGTGTTATTTCATCTCACTGGTCTCTTGCATCTGAAGAGTGTCTTTCTGTCTCAGTCTAATTCTGGTAGTCAACTGAGTGTTTGTTTCTTTCATTCTATAGCGGAGTCACTTCTGCCTCAACCACAACACGTTGAGGTGGTCTCTTACAACATGGATGCCATAGTTAAGTGGGACGCTCCCCTTACTTCACTGAAAAACCTTACCTACACAGCTGAATACAGGTGAGACACACGCACACGCACACGCACACGCACACACACACACTAAAAAGTATTGCTCATTCTGGATGCAATTTTCCTCCTGCAGTGTCTCAGAGGCATTTAGACTGGTACATCCATTCTTGGACTATACTGGACGAGATCTTTTATCAGACCAAACCGAAGAACAAAATACACACATATATAGATGTAGGATCTTAATTTGATTTTCCCTTACAAAAATGATCAACTGCTCAAAGATTCCATTCATTTTAATGGACATAATAATTCACATTTTATTTTGCTGCAGGATTATTTTCCTACTGTAGGAGACTGGCTCCAGTTAAGATCATACATTTTTATGACACACAAATACTTCTGGTTTAAGTGTTTTGTCTTTGACATCATACTTAGAGGTTGTTCACACTTACTAGCATTTTTAGCAAAAATATCCTCAGCTACACATACTGTGAGAGCAAAATTGCACGATTATGTAATAATACTGTAATTGCATCAAATGGTTGTTTTATGCAACAGAATAGGGCAGAGATTCTTAAACTTGTTCAGCCTGGGACCCAAATTAGAAATGTTGCGTCCCTGGGACAAGCTTAGGAAAATATGCAACTATATGTAAATATCGGTACATTTAATTGCACTTATGCTTAAAACAAATTCAATATAGACAAAAACAAATAACAATTAAATTACATTTTCATATAAATGTATATTCATGTTAATTCTCCCCCATTAAAAACACTCTTAGATATCTGTCTAGGTTGGAACTGTTGCAGTTAAAATACAATAAATCATTTTCATTCTGAACTGGAATAAACTGATTGATCACATCACACAGATGAGGAACAGAATGCACACACATGCTTTTTCATAGGGCAACCCTAACCCTACAGATGCTAAATTATCAGGCCTACTGTACATCTTACTGTAGAAATTATTGTTGAAAGAAAATCAAGGTTGGAACTGTTGCTGTTTGAAATACAGTACATTATTTTCTTCTGAACTGATTGACAAGCATTTCGCTACACTCGCATTAACATCTGCTAACCATGTGTACGTGACAAATACATTTGATTTGATCACATCACACAGATGTAGATCAGAAAACTCACACACACAGTCCTAATGAGAGGTGTGTGGCTGGTTGAAGTTTTCAAAAAAGCATGTCTATTCTGGACTCAGTTTTTTACAGTGCAACACTGAGGTCAAACTCAGCAATGAGACCGTTTCTGTATCTGTTTTTTAAGTATGTCAGAGTTGAGAACCCTGACTCACATAGGTATGTGGTGCCAAACTGGACCAGAACCTCTACTGCTTTCTCAGTCAGGCAGGAGGCCGCTTCCTGCTGTAGATGAGCAACCCAGAACTGTGTTTGCCTCAAAAAGCATCTTACTTCAATCAGTTTATTCCAGTTTAGAATACTAATTATTACTTGTATTTTAACAGCAACAGTTCCAACCTAGACTAGTTTTCAACAATCATTTCTACAGTAAGATGTACAGTAGGCTTGATCATTTTTCATATTCATCTGTACTGTTACTAAGGGTTGCACCATCAGTAACTAGCTAGCTTTTTTTCCTTTGGCTAATGTTAGCTATTATTTGTGTACCTTACAAGGCCACGGGAATGTTTGAAAGAGAAACTCACATCTACTACTATTAGAGTTAGTACTCTGTTATTTCTGCTTATCGCCTGTTATAAAATGACAACAATGCCTTGCTAGCTGACTTACTTTTCCACTGTCAAAGCACTGCTTCCTGAAGCATGATGCTCTGTTCTGAATGAACTCCCTCCTGTTGTCACGCCTTGGTCATTGTATCTTGTGTTTTTGTTATATGTTTGGTAGGCCAGGGTGTGACATGGGTTTATATGTTGTATTTCGTATTGGGGTTTGTATTAATTGGGAGTGTGTATTATTAGGGGTGTGTCTAGTTAGGCTTGGCTGCCTGAGGCGATTCCTAATTGGAGTCAGCTGATTCTCGTTGTCTCGGATTGGGAACCGTATTTAGGCAGCCTGAGTGCGCGTTGTATTTCGTGGGTGTTTGTACCTGTCTTAGTGTTAGTCACCAGATAGGCTGTATTAGTTTCACTCGTTTGTTGTTTTTGTATTTTCAGTTATTTCATGTACCGCATTATTTTTCATTAAAAGTCATAACCTACACGCTGCATTTCGGTCTGACTTTCTTCAAACAACAGACGAACTACGTTACAGAATCGCCCACCATTCACAGACCGAGCAGCGTGTGAACTGGCAGGATCTAAAGGAGGACGTTATGGACGGCAGAAGCAGGGATTATACGACGTGGGAAGAAATCGACAGGTGGGCGGCCGACCCAGAGCGAGTGCAGGAGCCCGCCTGGGATTCCCTACAGCAATGCGAAGAGGGCTATACACATATGGAATCGAAAAGGAAAGCACGGTTATACAGAGCGAGAACCGAAGGTAACGGGGAAAGCGCAAGTATGAGGAGGCAGCACGGCGACGCGGTTGGAAACCGGAAAGTCACCCCAAAAAATTTATTGGGGGGGCTTAGGGAGAGTATGGCTGAGTCAGGAGATAAACCTGAGCCAACTCTCCTTGTTCATCGTGAGGAGCCAAGGAGGAGACCTGAACCAGAGCCAGTGTTAGAGGTGAGCGAAGCAGAGACTGTGAAGGAGTTAATGGGGAAAGTGGAGTGGAGAGTAATGAGGGAGTTGCTAGCTTGGTGCTATAGATATAATATTCGTCCGACGGATCGTGTCGGGGATTTAATAGCACCTGAGTTAGCGCTCTATACTCAACCTGAGGTGCGTGTTAGTCAGCTGGTGAAGTTGGTGCCAGCCTCACGCACCAGGCCTCCTGTGCACATCCCTAGCCTTGCACGTCCTGTGCCTACACTGCTCTCAAGATCTCCAGTACGTCTTCACGGTCTAGCCCATCCTGTGCCACCTCCACACACCAGTCCTCCGGTAGCAGCTCCCCGCACCAGGCTTCCTGTGCGTGTCCTCGCACCAGTACCACCAGTTCCAGCACCACGCACCAGGCCTCCAGTGCGCCTCGCCTGTTCAGCGCAGCCAGTGCTTTTCTCCCCTCCTGCACTGTTGGAGTCTCCCGCCTGTTCAGCGCAGCCAGAGCCTTTCTCCTCTCCTGCGCTGCCGGAGTCTCCTGTCTGCCCAGCGCCGCCAGTGCTCCCAGTCGGCCCAGCGCGTCCAGTGCGCCTCGCCTGTTCAGTGCAGCCAGAGCTTTTCTCCTCTCCTGCGCTGCCGGAGTCTCCTGTCTGTCCAGCGCCACCAGTGCTACCAGTCGGCCCAGCGCGTCCAGTGCGCCTCGCCTGTTCAGCGCAGCCAGAGCTTTTCTCCTCTCCTGCACTGTTGGAGTCTCCCGCCTGTTCAGCTCAGCCAGAGCCTTTCTCCTCTCCTGCGCTGCCGGAGTCTCCTGTCTGCCCAGCGCCGCCAGTCGGCCCAGCGTCACCAGTCTGCCAGGATCCGCCAGAAGTGCCAGTCTGCCAAGATCTTCTAGATCGGCCAGACAACCTGAATCATCCAGGTCCACCAGCCAGCCAGGATTTACCGGAGCCTACTACCTGCCTGAGCTTCCTCTCAGTACTGAGCTTCCTTTCAGTACTAGGCTTCCTCTCTGTACTGGGCTCCCTCTCAGTACCGGGCTTCCCCTCAGTACTGGGCTGCTTCGGTCCCGGGCTGCCCCTCTGTCCCGAGATGCCCCTCTGTCCCGAGATGCCCCTCTGTCCCGAGCTGCCCCTCTGTCCCGAGCTGTTCTTCTGTCCCGAGCTGCTCCTCTGTCCCGAGCTGCCCCTCTGTCCCGAGCTGCCCCTCTGTCCCGAGCTGCCCCTCTGTCCCGAATTGCCCCTCGGTCCCGAGCTGCCCCTCTGTCCCGAGCATCCCCTCTGTCCCGAGCTGCCCCTCGGTCCCGAGCTGCCCCTCAGTTATGTGGGGATCAGGGTGAGGACTATTAGGCCATGGTCGGCGGAGAAGGTGGATTATCCTAGGACGCGAAGGGGAGGAACTAGGACATTTATGGAGTGGGGTCCACGTCCCGAGCCAGAACCGCCACCATGGACAGACGCCCACCCGGACCCTCCATATGCTCTCGAGGTGCGTCCCGGAGTCCGCACCTTAGGGGGGGGTTAGGCCAGGGTGTGACATGGGTTTATATGTTGTATTTCGTATTGGGGTTTGTATTAATTGGCCCTACACCCAAATAAGGGCACTGCGTTCATCCACCTCTGGCCTGCTCGCCTCCCTACCACTGAGGAAGTACAGTTCCCGCTCAGCCCAGTCAAAACTGTTCGCTGCTCTGGCTCCCCAATGGTGGAACAAACTCCCTCACGACGCCAGGACAGCGGAGTCAATCACCACCTTCCGGAGACACCTGAAACCCCACCTCTTTAAGGAATACCTAGGATAGGATAAAGTAATCCTTCTCACCCCCCCCCCCTTAAAATATTTAGATGCACTATTGTAAAGTGGCTGTTCCACTGGATGTCATAAGGTGAATGCACCAATTTGTAAGTCGCTCTGGATAAGAGCGTCTGCTAAATGACTTAAATGTAAATGTAAATGTAATTGGGAGTGTGTATTATTAGGGGTGTGTCTAGTTAGGCTTGGCTGCCTGAGGCGATTCCTAATTGGAGTCAGCTGATTCTCGTTGTCTCGGATTGGGAACCGTATTTAGGCAGCCTGAGTGCGCGTTGTATTTCGTGGGTGTTTGTACCTGTCTTAGTGTTAGTCACCAGATAGGCTGTATTAGTTTCACTCGTTTGTTGTTTTTGTATTTTCAGTTATTTCATGTACCGCATTATTTTTCATTTCGGTCTGACTTTCTTCAAACAACAGACGAACTACATTACACCTGTTTGGTCAGGACGTGTCATTTTATTCAGTTGATGGTTTTGAGACTCAATACTAACATTAAGCACTTCCCCACACAAAACACATTGTGGGCACTCCTCGTTATTTCTCAAAGTTTGTGTGAACGAGAGAGAAACTCATCCCTGTATTTGTATTTCATGACAATTGAGCTCAGTCAGAACTTGTGGCTAGCATGAGTCCATTTGATGATGGCGGTGAGTGATGGCGAGCGGGAATGACAAGTTAGTGGCTGACAGGGCATCATCTGCTGCTGAACGACAGCGCTGCATTGTGTGTCACAGAGTGAAAACTGCAGAAAAAAGATCAGGTGAAACGCAACTGGAGAGGACAGATGAACTTTGCCAAATCAATTCCAGCAATTAATGAAATAACATTTACTTTGAAATAATTATGAATATACTCTAACACATTGCGACCCACCATTAACAGGTCCGCGACCCATACCTAAAGAAAGGCTGGAATAGGGGGTTCAAAGAACACTCTCATTCTCATCTGAGAAGGGACCTCTGGGGGCTTAATGCTGACAGAAGATTTACGATGCCTTGAGTGATAAACCTAACAAACTGCATTCCATAGCATGAGTTTGTGTTTCTGTACTGAGGTACCAGGGTGGAGATGGCTCCAGTATGGATAATTGTGAGAGGAATTTTGTTTTAGGGGCCAGACCCTGAATTCTACATAATGAGAACAGTCTTTTCAACAGATACTGTCTGTTGTGAATTATTAGTATCTTTCATACAAATACTAACCTTTTGACCCATTCCATACATCTGTTGTTTGTCATGAACATTCAAGAGGATGTACTTTGCTATAAAAGGATGTTTCACAAATTCGCTCGTTGGGCTCTCAACGAATCACCTACGGTTGGTTCATTGACAAGCTTCATTATTGCAATAATTCATGAAAGTTATTAATACATTTCGAATAAAGTAATATCCTAATTGGTGATTGATCTGGTCTCCCCTCATTATTTGATTAGAATTTCCATGACAATATACTGCAATGTATACTTGCGAACTTGTCTCGACCATTACGTCTGGAGGTAGGGCATGACACTCACGATAGTTGCCCCCCTGTAAGCAAGGCTGTCATGCTGGTGAAAGAGGACCCAAAAGCGACTTGGCGAAAACAGAGTCTTTAATCCAGTAAAGTAAATACAATCAAAAAAACACAACTTTCACTCGAAATGACGAGGACAAACTGGAGACTCGATCTTGAACAGCAGGTGAACAGCAGGTTGCCTCGGGAAGGCACTTGAACCAGACAGACTCAGACACCTGCTCACCACGCAGCACAGGGACAAGACGTGATAATAAATGACAAAACATGACAGTACCCCCCCACTCACCGAGCGCCTCCTGGCGCACTCGAGGAGGAATCCTGGCGGCAACGGAGGAAATCATCAATGAGTGAACGGTCCAGCACGTCCCGAGACGGAACCCAACTCCTCTCCTCAGGACCGTAACCCTCCCAATCCACTAAGTATTGGTGACCCCGTCCCCGAGAACGCATGTCCATGATCTTATGTACCTTGTAAATAGGTGCGCTCGACAAGGACGGGAGGGGGGAGGGAAGACGAACGGGAGTGCGAAGAAAGGGCTTGACACAGGAGACATGGAAGACAGGATGGACGCGACGAAGATGTCGCGGAAGAAGCAATCGCACAGCGACAGGATTGACGACCTGGGAGACACGGAACGGACCAATGAACCGCGGAGTCAACTTACGAGAAGCTGTCGTAAGAGGAAGGTTGCGAGTGGAAAGCCACACTCTCTGGCCGCAACAATACCTTGGACTCTTAATCCTGCGTTTATTGGCGGCTCTCACAGTCTGTGCCCTGTAACGGCAAAGTGCAGACCTCACCCTCCTCCAGGTGCGCTCACAACGTTGGACAAACGCTTGAGCGGAGGGAACGCTGGACTCGGCAAGCTGGGATGAGAACAGAGGAGGCTGGTAACCCAGACTACTCTGAAACGGAGATAACCCGGTAGCAGACGAAGGAAGCGAATTGTGAGCGTATTCTGCCCAGGGAGCTGTTCTGCCCAAGACGCAGGGTTTCTGAAAGAAAGGCTGCGTAGTATGCGACCAATCGTCTGATTGGCCCTCTCTGCTTGACCGTTAGACTGGGGATGAAACCCGGAAGAGAGACTGACGGACGCACCAATCAAACGACAGAACTCCCTCCAAAACTGTGACGTGAATTGCGGGCCTCTGTCTGAAACGGCGTCTAACGGGAGGCCATGAATTCTGAATACATTCTCGATAATGATTTGTGCCGTCTCCTTAGCGGAAGGAAGTTTAGCGAGGGGAATGAAATGTGCCGCCTTAGAGAACCTATCGACAACCGTAAGAATCACAGTCTTCCCCGCAGACAAAGGCAGACCGGTAATGAAGTCTAGGGCGATGTGAGACCATGGTCGAGAAGGAATGGGGAGCGGTCTGAGACGACCGGCAGGAGGAGAGTTACCCGACTTAGTCTGCGCGCAGTCCGAACAAGCAGCCACGAAACGGCGCGTGTCACGCTCCTGAGTCGGCCACCAAAAGCGCTGGCGAATAGACGCAAGAGTGCCTCGAACACCGGGATGACCAGCTAACTTGGCAGAGTGAGCCCACTGAAGAACAGCCAGACGAGTGGAAACAGGAACGAAAAGGAGGTTACTAGGACAAGCGCGCGGCGACGCAGTGTGCGTGAGTGCTTGCTTAACCTGTCTTTCAATTCCCCAGACTGTTAACCCGACAACACGCCCATAAGGAAGAATCCCCTCGGGATCAGTAGAAGCCACAGAAGAACTAAACAGACGGATGTACTCAAGGTTCTTATGGTCTGTCCAAACGACAAAAGGAACGGTCGCCCCCTCCAACCACTGTCGCCATTCGCCTAGGGCTAAGCGGATGGCGAGCAGTTCACGGTTACCCACATCATAGTTGCGCTCAGATGGCGACAGGCGATGAGAAAAATAAGCGCAAGGATGAACCTTATCGTCAGACTGGAAGCGCTGGGATAGAATGGCTCCCACGCCTACCTCTGAAGCGTCAACCTCGACAATGAATTGTCTAGTGACGTCAGGAGTAACGAGGATAGGAGCGGACGTAAAACGTTCTTTTAGAAGATCAAAAGCTCCCTGGGCGGAACCGGACCACTTAAAACACGTCTTGACAGAAGTAAGAGCTGTGAGAGGGGCAGCAACTTGACCGAAATTACGAATGAAACGCCGATAGAAATTAGCGAAACCTAAAAAGCGCTGCAACTCGACACGTGACCTTGGAACGGGCCAATCACTGACAGCTTGGACCTTAGCGGAATCCATCTGAATGCCTTCAGCGGAAATAACGGAACCGAGAAAAGTAACGGAGGAGACATGAAAAGAGCACTTCTCAGCCTTTACGTAGAGACAATTCTCTAAAAGGCGCTGTAGAACACGTCGAACGTGCTGAACATGAATCTCGAGTGACGGAGAAAAAATCAGGATATCGTCAAGATAGACAAAAACAAAGATGTTCAGCATGTCTCTCAGAACATCATTAACTAATGCCTGAAAAACAGCTGGCGCATTGGCGAGACCAAACGGCAGAACCCGGTACTCAAAATGCCCTAACGGAGTGTTAAACGCCGTTTTCCACTCGTCCCCCTCTCTGATGCGCACGAGATGGTAAGCGTTACGAAGGTCCAACTTAGTAAAGCACCTGGCTCCCTGCAGAATCTCGAAGGCTGATGACATAAGGGGAAGCGGATAACGATTCTTAACCGTTATGTCATTCAGCCCTCGATAATCCACGCAGGGGCGCAGAGTACCGTCCTTCTTCTTAACAAAAAGAACCCCGCCCCGGCCGGAGAGGAAGAAGGCACTATGGTACCGGCGTCAAGAGACACAGACAAATAATCCTCGAGAGCCTTACGTTCGGGAGCCGACAGAGAGTATAGTCTACCCCGAGGAGGAGTGGTCCCCGGAAGGAGATCAATACTACAATCATACGACCGGTGAGGAGGAAGGGAGTTGGCTCGGGACCGACTGAAGACCGTGCGCAGATCATGATATTCCTCCGGCACTCCTGTCAAATCGCCAGGTTCCTCTGAGAAGTAGGGACAGAAGAAACGGGAGGGATGGCAGACATTAAACACTTCACATGACAAGAAACGTTCCAGGATAGGATAGAATTACTAGACCAATTAATAGAAGGATTATGACATACTAGCCAGGGATGACCCAAAACAACAGGTGTAAACGGTGAACGAAAAATCAAAAAGAAATAGTCTCACTGTGGTTACCAGATACTGTGAGGGTTAAAGGTAGTGTCTCAAATCTGATACTGGGAAGATGACTACCATCTAAGGCGAACATGGGCGTAGGCTTCTCTAACTCTCTGAAAGGAATGTCATGTTTCCGAACCCATGCTTCGTCCATGAAACAACCCTCAGCCCCAGAGTCTATCAAGGCACTACATGTAGCACCCGAACCGGTCCAGCGTAGATGGACCGACAAAGTAGTACAGGATTTTGATGGAGAGACTTGAGTAGTTGCGCTCACCTGTAGCCCTCCGCTTACAGATGAGCTCTGGCTTTTACTGGACATGAATTAACAAAATGTCCAGCAACTCCGCAATAGAGGCACAGGCGGTTGGTGATCCTCCGTTCCCTCTCCTTAGTCGAGATGCGAATCCCTCCCAGCTGCATGGGCTCAGTCTCTGAGCCAGAGGAGGGAGATGGTTGCGATGCGGAGCAGGGAAACACCGTTGATGCGAGCTCTCTTCCACGAGCCCGGTGACGAAGATCTACCCGTCGTTCTATGCGGATGGCGAGAGCAATCAGAGTCCACATCTGAAGGAACCTCCCGGGAGAGAATCTCATCCTTAACCACTGCGTGGAGTCCCTCCAGAAAACGAGCGAGCAGCGCCGGCTCGTTCCACTCACTAGAGGCAGCAAGAGTGCGAAACTCAATAGAATAATCCGTTATGGACCGTTCACCTTGGCATAGGGAAGCCAGGGCCCTAGAAGCCTCCCTACCAAAAACTGAACGGTCAAAAACCCGAATCATCTCCTCTTTAAAGTTCTGGTACTTGTTAGAGCAATCAGCCCTTGCCTCCCAGATAGCTGTGCCCCATTCTCGAGCCCGGCCAGTAAGGAGTGAAATGACGTAAGCAACCCGAGCTCTCTCTCTAGAGTATGTGTTGGGTTGGAGAGAGAACACAATCTCACACTGCGTGAGAAAGGAGCGGCACTCAGTGGGCTGCCCGGAGTAGCAAGGTGGGTTATTAACCCTAGGTTCTGGAGGCTCGGCAGGCCAGGAAGTAACAGGTGGCACGAGACGAAGACTCTGGAACTGTCCAGAGAGGTCGGAAACCTGAGCGGCCAGGTTCTCCACGGCATGGCGAGCAGCAGACAATTCCTGCTCGTGTCTGCCGAGCATGGCTCCTTGGATCTCGACGGCAGTGTAACGAGCGTCTGAAGTCGCTGGGTCCATTCCTTGGTCGGTTCCTTCTGTCATGCTGGTGAAAGAGGACCCAAAAGCGACTTGGCGAAAACAGAGTCTTTAATCCAGTAAAGTAAATACAATCAAAAAACACAACTTTCACTCGAAAAGACGAGGACAAACTGGAGACTCGATCTTGAACAGCAGGTGAACAGCAGGTTGCCTCGGGAAGGCACTTGAACCAAACAGACTCAGACACCTGCTCACCACGCAGCATCTGAGGAAAACACGACACGACAGGGCGATACACAAACACAGCACGGTGAATTCTTGACAAGGAACCGACAGGGCAGAAACGAATAACAAGGAGAGAAATAGGGACTCTAATCAGGGAAAAGGATCGGGAACAGGTGTGGGAAGACTAAATGATTGATTAGGGGAATAGGAACAGCTGGGAGCAGGAACGGAACGATAGAGAGAAGAGAGAGCGGGAGAGTGAGAGAGGGAGGGGGAGAGAGAGGGATAGAAAGAGGGAAAGAACCTAATAAGACCAGCAGAGGGAAACGAATAGAAGGAGAAGAACAGGGACAAGGCATGATAATCAATGACAAAACATGACAAAGGCAGCGTAAACAGAAATGTCTCGTCGAGCCAACACTATTACAGTAGAAATTGTAATAGCATAGCAATGTTTTGTAGTTCTGTGGGGTTTGTCGGCGTCTGCAATTCAACGTTATTGTGCATTAATGCCACCTACTGTACTGGACCGCCCCTGCCTCCTACCTGTCCTAAATTAAAAATGTCCCAAGAGAAGTATAAAGAGGGGTTCCTGCAGATGCAGGAATGACTATATTCAGGAACGTCAAGAATTGCTGGATGCAATTGCACCCTCTGAGGGATTCATCAATGTTTTCAATTGCAATTTGCTTTTGATTTCCATGATATTGATACAATGAAGCCTGTTTTGTTCTAGTGTAACTTTAATATGGTAGATAGTGTAAGCCTAAGAGCTCCTATATAGCTTTGGTTCACCGAAACCAGCTACAGCCAGCACGTTTACGTGAGGATACAGAAATTACTTTGTTAAGCTATGTAGATAACATTACCTAGCTGTGTAGCCTATATACAGTAGAAGTCGGAAGTTGACATACACCTTAGCCAAATACATTTATACTCCGTTTTTTCACAATTCCTGACATTTAACCCTAGTAAAATAATCCCTGTTTTAGGTCAGTTAGGATCACCACTTTATTATAAGAATGTGAAATGTCAGAATAATAGTTGAGAGAATTATTTATTTCAGCTTTTATTTATTTCAACGCATTCCCAGTGGGTCAGAAGTTTACATACACTCAATTAGTAGTTGGTAGCATTGCCTTTAAATTGTTTAACTTGGGTCAAACTGTCATGTTTGTCATTTATTATCTTGTCTTGTCCCTGTGCTCCCCATTCTATTCGTTTCCCTCTGCTGGTCTTATTAGGTTCTTTCCCTCTTTCTATCCTTCTCTCTCCCCCCTCCCTCTCTCACTCTCTCGCTCTCTCTTCTCTCTATCGTTCCGTTCCTGCTCCCAGCTGTTCCTATTCCCCCTAATCATCATTTAGTCTTCCCACACCTGTTCCCGATCCTTTCCCCTGATTAGAGTCCCTATTTATTCCTTTGTGTTCCGTTCCTGTCCCGTCGGTTCCTTGTTTTGTATTCACCATGCTGTGATTGTGTTTCGCCCTGTCCTGTCGTGTTTTTTGCCTTCATCAGATGCTGCGTGTGAGCAGGTGTCTCTGTCTACTACGGCCTGCGCCTACCCGAAGCGACCTGCAGTCTGTGGCCGCTTCTCTTGTTATTCCCCTCTACAGACTAGAGGATTTCTGTTATTCCCTGTTTGGATTTGAATAAACTCTGTTTCTGTTAAGTCGCTTTTGGGTCCTCTATCACCTGCATGACACAAACATTTTGGGTATCCTTCCACAAGCTTTCCACAATAAGTTGTGTGAATTTTGGCCCATTCCTCCTGACTGAGACTGACAGAGCTGGTGTAACTGAGTCAAGTTTGTAGGACTCCTTGCTCACACACGCTTTTTCAGGTCTGCCCACACATTTTCTGACAGCTTTTAGACAGGGCTTGTGATGACCACTCCAATGCCTTGACTTTGTTGTCCTTAAGCCATTTTGCCACAACTTTGGAAGTATGCTTGGGGTCATTGTCCATTTGGAAAACCCATTTGCAACCAAGCTTTAACTTCCTGACTGATATCTTGAGCTGTTGCTTCAATATATCCACATCATTTTCCCGACTCATGATGCCATCTATTTTGTGAATTGCACCAGTCCCTCCTGCAGCAAAGCACCCCCACAACATGATGCTGGTATCCTCATGCTTCATGGTTGGGATGGTGTCTTCGGCTTGCAAGCCTGCCCCTTTTACCTCCAAACATAACAATGGTCATTATGGCCAAACAGTTCTAATTTTGTTTCATCTGACCAGAAGACAATTCTGCAAAAAGTAAGATCTTTGTTCCCATGTGCAGTTGCAAACCGTAGTCTGGCTTTTTTATCGCGGTTTTGGAGCAGTGGCTTCTTCCTTGCTGAGTTGCCTTTCAGATTATGTCGATAAAGGACTGTTTTACTGTGGATATAGATACTTTTTAGTTGTTTCCTCCTGCATCTTCACAAGGTCCGTTGCTGTTGTTCTGTGATAGATTTGCACTTTTCGCACCAAAATACATTCATCTCTAGGAGACAGAACCCGTCTCCTTACTGAGCGGTATGACGGCTGCATGGTCCCATGGTGTTTATACTTGCGTACTATTGTTTGTACAGATGAACGTGGTACCTTCAGGCATTTGAAATTGCTCCCAAGGATGAACCAGACTTGTGGAGGTCTATAATTTTTTTCAGAGGTTTTGGCTGACTTTTTTTTAATTTTCCCATAATGTCAAGCGAAGAGCCACTGAGTTTGAAGGTTGGCCTTGAAATACAGTGCCTTGCGAAAGTATTCGGCCCCCTTGAACTTTGCGACCTTTTGCCACATTTCAGGCTTCAAACGTAAAGATATAAAACTGTATATTTTTGTGAAGAATCAACAACAAGTGGGACACAATCATGAAGTGGAACGACATTTATTGGATATTTCAAACTTTTTTAACAAATCAAAAACTGAAAAATTGGGCATGCAAAATTATTCAGCCCCCTTAAGTTAATACTTTGTAGCGCCACCTTTTGCTGCGATTACAGCTGTAAGTCGCTTGGGGTATGTCTCTATCAGTTTTGCACATCGAGAGACTGACATTTTTCCCATTCCTCCTTGCAAAACAGCTCGAGCTCAGTGAGGTTGGATGGAGAGCATTTGTGAACAGCAGTTTTCAGTTCTTTCCACATATTCTCGATTGGACTCAGGTCTGGACTTTGACTTGGCCATTCTAACACCTGGATATGTTTATTTTTGAACCATTCCATTGTAGATTTTGCTTTATGTTTTGGATCATTGTCTTGTTGGAAGACAAATCTCCATCAGGTTTTTTTCCAGAACGGTCCTGTATTTGGCTCCATCCATCTTCCCATCAATTTGAACCATCTTCCCTGTCCCTGCTGAATAAAAGCAGGCCCAAACCATGATGCTGCCACCACCATGTTTGACAGTGGGGATGGTGTGTTCAGGGTGTTGCTTTTACGCCAAACATAACGTTTTGCATTGTTGCCATAAAGTTCAATTTTGGTTTCATCTGACCAGAGCACCTTCTTCCACATGTTTGGTGTGTCTCCCAGGTGGCTTGTGGCAAACTTTAAACAACACTTTTTATGGATATCTTTAAGAAATGGCTTTCTTCTTGCCACAAGCCAGATTTGTGCAATATACGACTGATTGTTGTCCTATGGACAGAGTCTCCCACCTCAGCTGTAGATCTCTGCAGTTCATCCAGAGTGATCATGGGCCTCTTGGCTGCATCTTTGATCAGTCTTCTCCTTGTATGAGCTGAAAGTTTAGAAGGACGGCCAGTTCTTGGTAGATTTGCAGTGGTCTGATACTCCTTCCATTTCAATATTATCGCTTGCACAGTGCTCCTTGGGATGTTTAAAGCTTGGGAAATATTTTTGTATCCAAATCCAGCTTTAAAGTTCTTCACAACAGTATATCGGACCTGCCTGGTGTGTTCCTTGTTCTTCATGATGCCCTCTGCGCTTTTAACGGACCTCTGAGACTATCACAGTGCAGGTGCATTTATACGGAGACTTGATTACACACAGGTGGATTGTATTTATCATCATTAGTCTTTTAGGTCAACATTGGATCATTCAGAGATCCTCACTGAACTTCTGGAGAGAGTTTGCTGCACTGAAAGTAAAGGGGCTGAATAATTTTGCACGCCCAATTTTTCAGTTTTTGATTTGTTAAAAAAGTTTGAAATATCCAATAAATGTCGTTCCACTTCATGATTGTGTCCCACTTGTTGTTGTTTCTTCACAAAAATATACAGTTTTATATCTTTATGTTTGAAGCCTGAAATGTGGCAAAAGGTCGCAAAGTTCAAGGGGGCCGAATACTTTCGCAAGGCACTGTACATCCATAGGTACACCTCCAATTGACTCAAATGATGTCAATTAGCCAATCAGAAGCTACTAAAGAAATTAAATAATTTTATGAAACGTTCCAAGCTGTTTAAAGGCACAGTCAACTTAGTGTATGTAAACTTCTGACTCACTGGAATTGTGATTCGATGAATGATAGGTGATATAATCTGTCTGTAAACAATTGTTGGAAAAATACTGGTCACGCACAAAGTAGATATCCTAACCGACTTGCCAAAACTTTAGTTTGTTAATAACAGGGAATTTGTGGAGTGGTTGAAAAACGAGTTTTAATGACTCCAACCTAAGTGTATGTGATCTTACGACTTCAACTGTGAATAACAAAGTTATAATACTTTACTGTACATTTATATTAATATGTTTATTAACAATTCGTTAACATTACTTGATCATGAATCATGTTGTTAGTTAGCAGGAGTAAGCTGCTAACTTTCACTGTCTCCACATTCTTGTGGATTGTTGCATTATTCAAGAGTGTAATATGGCGTGGTTGAATTATTCAACATTGTTAAATAGTTTGTGCTCCCTGGCTAGTGGCTACTGTGATATTTATGGTCAATTTGAGCTGTGGACAAAGAATTGATAAGGAGAAATCTCTTTCGCCATATCTATCGTACAGGGAATAGGGCAATGCACTTCATTGACATGTTGAAATTTTGCCATAGTGTGAGTGTATCAGTACCATTATGTCTGTGGTTATACAGATGTAGGATCTTAATTTGATCACTCTTTTGTGCCTGAGAATTTTCTCAGTGTATTCAAGGTTTAAAATGTCAGACTTGATTGCCCTAACAACCCCTATAAGAAAATAATAATAATTATACATCCACTTAATAATTCAAATGTACTGTTGCTGCAGGATTATTTTCCTGCTTTAGCAAACTGGCTCGAATTAAGATTCTAAACCTGCATGAGGAACTTCACTGAGAGGGGAAGTTGTGAACAATGATAGGGCATTGATATGACCATACATACAGTATAGGAACTAAAAAAGGTTCCATCTTTTCTGGAAGAGAACAAGACGCACACACCTGCAAAAAAAAAAAAACTTTGGGGATTTTTATAAAACAGGTCGTAACATAACACTGAGAAATTAAGAGAATGAAGAGGATTTCCTGTCGAATGAATCAATTGCATCAGAGCTATTGAGTTTGTAGCTACTTTTTTTGACATTCATTAACAAGTGTTATTGTGGAATACCTTGCCAAATCAGCTGTGTGTTTTCTCCTCTCTACTTAATAGTAAAGCAACATAAAGACACTGTTATTACACATCGATGCCACAAAAAAATGCAATTAAAATGTTAACCTCTTGTTAATGTCTGATACTCAGAATGCCTTCAACTGCCTTCTTCTACACCGTATGTAAAGCCACCAAAGAGCACAGGTGTGACTTCGGTAAACTTCCCAGTTGCCATGGAAATTATCAATTCAGAGTGAGGATAGAGTTAGAGGGAAATACCTCCAGTTGGGCGGAAACCCCAAACTTCTCTCTTAAGAAAGGAAGTGAGTACCAACATGCACTTTGGTGACATTGTTCATTGTAGCTCTCTCATTCTTGACATCCTATCTTTAACTTCCTGTATTGTGTCTCCTCAGCCGTAATTGGTCCTCCAAACGTAACCTTGGTCACCAAGGGAGGAGCTATAGGAGCTGTGGAGGTGAACATTCAGAATCCGGTGCTAAAGATCTCATCACTGAAAGAAGCCTACAGCAAAGTGGAATACAATATCAGATACTGGAAGAAGACTGACAAGAAGGATGTAAGAGAAACATATGACAGTCAAACACACACACAAACACACACACATATACTATTTACATTGAGTGTACAAAATACCTTCCTACTATCACACCCCCTTTTGCCCTCAGAACAGCCTGCATTCGTCGGGACATGGACTCTACAAGGTGTCGAAAGTGTTCCACAGGGATGCTGGCTCATGTTGACTCCAATGCATCCCACGGTTGTGTCAAGTTGGTTGGATGTCCTTTGGGCGGTGGAACATTCTTGATACACACAGGAAACTGTTGAGCATGAAAAACCCAGTAGCGTTGCAGTTCTTGACACTCAAACCGGTGTGCCTGGCACCTAGAACCATACCCCGTTCAAAGGCACTTAAATCTGATGTCTTGCCCATTCAAGCTCTGAACGCACACTTACACAATCCATGTCTTAATTGTCTCAAGGTTTAAAACTACCTTTTCACCTTTCATTTAGAAGCTACAGTGCATTCTGTAGCTCAGTTGGTGGCGCTTGTAACGCCAGGGTAGTGGGTTCGATTCCCGGGACCACCCATACGTAGAATGTATGCACACATGACTGTAAGTCGCTTTGGATAAAAGCGTCTGCTAAATGGCATATTTTTTTTATTCAGACACCTTGACCTTTTCCAAATTTTGTTACGTTACAGACTTATTCTAAAATTGATTAAAATGTTTATTGTCAATCTACACACACAACCCCATAAAGACAACGCAAAAACAGGTTGTTAGGAATGAAAAATGCAAATATCGCATTTACATAAGAATTTTGACCCTTTTCTCAGTACTTTGTTGAAGCACCTTTGGCAGAAATGACTGCCTTGAGTCTTCTTGGGTATGATGTTACGGGAGAATGGGAGTTTCTCCCATTCTTCTCTACAGATCCTTCCAAGCTCTGTCAGGTTGGATGGGGAGCGTCGCTGCACAGCTATTTTCTAGTCTCTCCAGATATGTTCAAGTCCAGGCTCTGGCTGGGCCACTCAAAGACATTAAGAGACTTGTCCAAAAGCCACTTCTGTGTTGTTTTGTCTGTGTGCTTAGTGTCATTGTCCTGTTGGAAGGTGAACCATCACCCCAGTCTGAGGTCCTGAGTGCACTGGAGAAGGTTTTCATCAAGGATCTCTCTGTTCTTTGCTCTGTTCATCTTTCCCTCGATCCTGACTAGTCTCCCAGTCCCTGCCACTGAAAAACATGATGATGCCACCACCATGCTTCACTGTAGGGATAGTGCCAGGTTTCTTCCAGACGTGACGTTTGGCATTCAGGCCAAATAGTTTAATCTTGGTTTCACCAGTCCAGAGAATTTTGTTTCTTATGGTCTGAGAGTCCTTTAGTTGTCTTTTGGCAAACTCCAAATGGGCTTTCATGTGCCTTTTACTGAGGAGTGGCTTCCGTCTGGTCACTCTACCATAAAGACCTGTTTGGTAGGGTTCTGACAAAGGAGGCTGTCTTTTTGGAATGTTCTCCCATCTCCACAGAGGAACTCTGGAGCTTTGTCAGAGTGCCCATAAGGTTATTGGCCATCTCCCTGACTATGGCCCTTCTCCCCCGATTTCTCAGTTGGCTAGGTGGCCAGTTCTAGAAAGAGTCTTGGTGATTTCAAACTTCTTCCATTTAAGAATGATGGAGGCCACTGATCTTCGGGACCTTCAATTCCTTCAACCTCAACCTCCTTCAACCTCATGGCTTGCTTTTTACTCTGACATGCACTGTCAACAGTGGGACCTTACATAGACAGGTTTCCAAATAATGTCCAATCAATTGAATTTACCACAAGTGGACTCCAATCAAGTTGTAGCAACATCTGAAGGATGACCAATGGTATCATGATGATCAATTTCGAGTCTCATAGCAAAAGGTCTGAATACTTAAGTAAAGAAGTTATTTCTGTTTTTAAAAATGTATACATTTGCAAACATTTCTAAAAACGTGTTTTTTCTTTGTCATTATGGGGTATTTATTTATTTCACCTTTATTGTGTGAAATATTGTATTGTGTGAAGATGGATGAGGATGTACAGTGAAGTCGGAAGTTTACATACACTTAGGTTGGAGTTATTAAAACTCGTGTTTGAACCACTACACAAATCTCTTGTTAACAAACTATAGTTTTGCCAAGTCAGTTAGGACATCTACTTTGTGCATGACACAAGTATTTTTTTCCAACAATTGTTGTTTACAGACAGATTATTTCAGTTATAATTCACTGTATCACAATTCCATTGGGTTAGAAGTTTACATAGACTAAGTTGAAAGTGCCTTGAAACAGCTTGGAAAATTCCCCACAATTATATAATGGCTTTATAGGCTTCTGATAGGCTAATTGACATAATTTGAGTCAACTGGAGGTGTACCTGTGGATGTATTTCATGCTTCCCTTCAAACTCAGTGCCTCTTTGCTGAACACCATGGGAAAATCAAAATAATTACCTTCATCCTTGGGAGCAATTTCCAAATGCCTGAAGGTACCACGTTCATCTGTACAAACAATAGTACTCAAGTTTAAACACCATGCAACCATGCAGCCTTCATACCGCTCAGGAAACACGGTCTGTCTCCTAGAGATTAACGTACTTTGAGGCAAAAAGCGCAAATCAATCCCAGAACAACATTAAAGGACCTTGTGAAGATGATGGAGGAAAGGTACAAAAGTATCTGTATCCAGTGTCACACGAGTCCTATATCGACAGAACCTGAAAGGCCACTCAGTGAGGAAGAAGCAACTGCTCCAAAACCACCATAAAAAAACTACGGCTTGCAACTGCACATGGGGACAAAGATCGTACTTTTTGGAGAGATGTCCTCTGGTCTGATGAAACAAAAACAGAACTGTTTGACCATAATGACCATTGTTATGCTTGCAAGCCGAAGAACACCATCCCAACGGTGAAGTACAGGGGTGGCAGCATCATGTTGTGGGGGTGCTTTTGCTGCAGGAGGGACCGGTGCACTTTACAAAATGAATGGCATCATGAGGCAGCAAAATTATGTGGATATATTGAAGCAACATCTCAAGACATCAGTCAGGAAGTTAAAGCTTGGTCGCCAATGGGTCTTCCAAATGGACAATGACTCCAGGCATACTTCCAAAGTTGTGGTAAAATGGCTTAAGGACAACAAAGTCAAGGTGTTGGAGTGGTCATCACAAAGCACTGAACTCAATTCGATAGAAAATGTGTGGGCAGACCTGAAAAAGCGTGTGTGAGCAAGGAGTCCAACAAACCTGACTCAGTTACAGCAGCTCTGTAGGGCCAAAACTCCCCGAATTTATTGTGGGAAGCTTGTGGAAGGCTACCCCGAACGTTTGACCCAAGTTAAACAAGTTAAAGGCAATGCTACCAAATACCAATTGAGTGTATGTAAATCTTGAAAGAAATAAAAGCTGAAGTAAATCATTCTCTCTACTATTATTCTGACATTTCACATTCTTAAAATGAAGTGGTGATCCTAACTGACCTAGAACAGGGGATTTTTACTTGGATTAAATGTCAGGAATTGTGAAAAAATTAGTTTAAATGTTTTTGGCTAAGGTGTATATAAACATCCGACCTCAACTGTATGTTTAAAAAAAAATACATTTTAGAATAAGATTTAGAAATAGGGAAGGGGTCTGAATACTTTCTGAATTCAATGTATGCAATCCATGCCTCAATTGTCTCAAGGCTAACAAATCCTTCTTGAAAATCCTTCCCTTCTTCTACACTGATTGAAATGGGATAATAGCTTTCACCTAAATTCACCTTTTCAGTCTATGTCATGGAAACAGCAGTTATTCCTAATGTTTAAACAGTGAGTGTATATACAAACACACAAACACACACATACTCCCAGTATTTCTCTCACCCACCCACACACCACCCCTCACTCACTCACTCACTCACTCACTCACCCACCATTCACTCACTCACTCACCCACCATTCACTCACTCACTCACCACTCACTCACTCACTCACTCACTCACTCACTCACTCCATGTGTTATCACAGGTGTCTGAGAGAGAGGTGATGACTCAGCAACGTGTTAAGCTGAAGCCACTGGAGCCCAACACCAGATACTGCGTTCAGGTCCAGGTGTACATACCAATGCCGCACAACAATACGGGGCAGTACAGCAAGGCTGCGTGTGTGATGAGCACCACAAACAACACAACCACAGGTGAGCTCTCCACCTCCTCCACCACTTCTCCCTTCTCCCTCACGCACACCCTTCCCCCCTTTCTTCCACTTTTTTTCCCCACCCTTCATAATTTGATGATACCAAAGAGCATTTGTGTTCCTTGTTGCAAATGGAACGTAAAACTGCCTCAGCAAAACAGAAATTTAAATGATCTGTGCCATCAGTTCAGTTTCTGAGGGTCGTTCTAACTGGTGTCCACCTGTGTCTGTGCTTTAGATGGGGAGCGAAGGTTGTCTGAGGGCCTGGTAGTCAGTTTGGTGACGGTAGCTGTGGCTTTTCCACTACTACTCCTAGTCCCCTGGGTCATCTACAAAGGGAAAAGGTTTCTCCATCCCAAGGTTAAGCTGCCTGAGCATTTGAAACAGGTACTGTGTGTGTGCGTGTGTGTGTGTGTGTGTGTGTGTGTGTGTGTGTGTGTGTGTGTGTGTGTGTGTGTGTGTGTGTGTGTGTGTGTGTGTGTGTGTGTGTGTGTGTGCGCACGTGTGTGTGTATGCAAGGGTGCATATGTGCACCCCTGCGTACTTGGTGCACATCTGTGTGGGTCTGTGTTCAATTAATTAATCAATCCATCCATCTATTCACCCACCCATTCATCCATCCATTCATTGGATGGTTGATTGACTGACAGTTCTTCTCCCCCACAGCACCTGATTGATTCTCATCAATACCCTTTCCTGGCCTCGCAGATCACCTCTCCTCTACAAGAGAAGTATGATCAGATCAGCGCTCTGTGTGAGGAAAATCCATACAATGTGCTGACTGACATACCAGAGGACAACCTTTACCATGTGGATAGTGGGGTCTCTGTGGAGATGCCTAAATACTACAATGCTGTTGCTGAAAATGCCAATTTTGACATGCCCTACAAGAATATCTGACAATGGTATCAAGACATGAGCTACTGTAATCATTCTGTATATGGGCATATGGAATCTGAGTATAGCAGGTAGTCATGATGGATTGCAAGCCATTAACATTAGCGTGCCCATTAGGGGCTGAGGCCCCTACCCTTCAACATAAATATTTGAACTTTTAAGTGTTTTTCCTCTTCAATTTTCCTGCTTACAAAACCGTATTCAACTTCATACTTTTTGGTTGCTTTTTTTACATACTTTATATATACATACTACCAGTCAAAAGTTTGGACATACCTACTTATTCAAGGGTTTTTCTTTATTGTTAATATTTTCTACATTTTAAAATAAAAGTGAAGACATTTGTTCAGTGTTATTTCATAGTTTTGATGTCTTCACTATTATTCTACAATGTAGAAAATAGTCAAAATAAAGAAAAACCCTTGAATGAGTAGGTGTGTCCAAATTACAGTATAAATGTACAGTATATCATCCAAATTACAGTATAAATGTATATATATGTGAATATATATGTCTATATATATGTATATACACATAAATATATATATATATATATGTATGTGTATAAATATGTACAGTGGGGAGAATAAGTATTTGATACACTGCCGATTTTGCAGGTTTTCCAACTTACAAAGCATGTAGAGGTCTGTAATTTTTTAAATAATAGGTACACTTCAACTGTGAGAGACGGAATCTCAAACAAAAATCCAGAAAATCACATTGCATGATTTTTAAGTAATTAATTTTCATTTTATCGCATGACATAAGTATTTGATACACCAGAAAAGCAGAACTTAATATTTGTTACAGAAACCTTTGTTTTCAATTACAGAGATCATATGTTTCCTGTAGTTCTTGACCAGGTTTGCACACACTGCAGCAGGGATTTTGGCCCACTCCTCCATATAGACCTTATCTAGATCCTTCAGGTTTCGGGACTGTCGCTGGGCAATACGGACTTTCAGCTCCCTCAAAGATTTTCTATTGGGTTCAGGTCTGGAGACTGGCTAGGCCACTCCAGGCTAGGCCACTCCTTGAGATGCTTCTTATGGAGCCACTCCTTAGTTGCCCTGGCTGTGTTTCGGGTCGTTGTCATGCTGGAAGGACCAGCCACAACCCATCTTCAATGCTCTTACTGAGGGAAGGAGGTTGCTGGCCAAGATCTCACGATACATGGCCCCATCCATCCTCCCCTCAATACGGTGCAGTTGTCCTGTCCCCTTTGCAGAAAAGCATCCCCAAAGAATTATGTTTCCACCTCCATGCTTCACGGTTGGGATGGTGTTCTTGGGGTTGTACTCATCCTTCTTCTTCCTCCAAACACGGCGAGTGGAGTTTAGACCAAAAAGCTCTACTTTTGTCTCATCAGACCACATGACCTTCTCCCATTCCACCTCTGGATCATCCAGATGGTCATTGGCAAACTTCAGACGGGCCTGGACATGTGCTGGCTTGAGCAGGGGGACCTTGCGTGCGCTGCAGGATTTTAATCCATGACAGTGTAGTGTGTTACTAATGGTTTTCTTTGAGACTGTGGTCCCATCTCTCTTCAGGTCATTGACCAGGTCCTGCCATGTAGTTCTGGGCTGATCCCTCACCTTCCTCATGATCATTGATGCCCCACGAGGTGAGATCTTGCATGGAGCCCCAGACCGAGGGTGATTGACCGTCATCTTTAACTTCTTCAATTTTCTAATACTTGCGCCAAGAGATATTGCCTTCTCACCAAGCTGCTTGCCTTTTGTCCTGTAGCCCATCCCAGCCTTGTGCAGGTCTACAATTTTACCCTGATGTCCTTACACAGCTCTCTGGTCTTGGCCATTGTGGAGAGGTTGGAGTCTGTTTGATTGAGTGTGTGGACAGGTGTCTTTTATACAGGTGACGAGTTCAAACAGGTGCAGTTAATACAGGTAATGAGTTGAGAACAGGAGGGATTCTTAAAGAAAAACTAACAGGTCTGTGAAAGCTGGAATTCTTACTCATTGGTAGGTATCAAATACGTATGTCAAATACGTATGTACATATGATAAAAGTTACAGCCCTATACATGCTCTGTAAGTAGGGAAACCTGCAAAATTGGCAGTGTATCAAATACTTGTTCTCCCCACTGTATATATATATATTTTATATATATATAAATATATATAAACACCTTCAAACTTTGCTTTCGTCAAAGAATCTTCCATTTGCAGAAATTACAGCCTTGCAGACCTTCGGCATTCTAGTTTTCACTCTGTTGGGGTAATCTGAAGAGATTTCACCCCATGCTTCCTGAAGCACCTCCCACAAATTGGATTGGCTTCATGGGCACTTCTTATGTACCATACGGTCAAGCTGCTCCCACAACAGCTCAATAGGGTTGAGATCCGGTGAATGTGCTGGCCACTCCATTATAGACAGATTACCAGCCGAATGCTTCTTCCGTAGTTTGATGTTTTGCTTTGGATCATTGTCCTGTTGTAGGAGGAAATTGTCACCAATAAAGCGCCCTCCACAGGGTATGGCATGGCGTTGCAAAATGTAGTGATAGCCTTCCTTCTTCAAAATTCCTTTCACCCTGTACAAATTACCGACTTGACCACCACCAAAGCACCCCCAGACCATCACATTACCTCCACCATACTTGTCAGATGGCATCAAGCACTCCTTCAGCATCTTTTAATTTTTTCTGCGTCTCACAAATGTTCCTCTTTGTGATCCGAAAAGCTCAAACTTAGACTTGTCTGTCCATAACACTTTTTTTCCAATCTTTCTCTGTCCAGTGTCTATGTTCTTTTGCCCATGTTAGTATTTTATTTTTATTGGCCAGTCTGAGATATGGCTTTTTCTTTGCAACTCTGCCTAAAAGGCCAGCATCCCGGAGACGTGTCTTCACTCTTGATGTTGAGACTGGTGTTTTGCGGGTACTATTTACTGAAGCTGCCAGATGAGGACTTGTGAGGTGTCTGTTTCTCAAACTAAACACTCTAATGTACTTGTCCTCTTGCTCAGTTGTGCACCGGTGCATCCCACTCCTCTTTATATTCTGGTTAGAGACAGTTTGCCCTGTTCTGTGAAGGGAGTAGTACATAGCGTTGTATGAGATCTTCAGTTTCTTGGCAATTTCTCACATGGAATAGCCTTCATTTCTCAGAACAAGAATAAACTGAAAGAGTTTCAGAATAATGTTATTTGTTTCTGGCCATTTTGAGCCTGTAATCGAACCCACAAATGCTGATGCTCCAGATACTCAACTAGTCTAAAGAAGGCAGTTTTGTTGCTTCTTTAAATCAGCACAATAGTTTTCAGCTGTGCTAACATAATGGCAAAAGGGTTTTGTAATGATCAATTATCCTTTTAAAATTATAATTTGGATTAGCTAATACAATGTGCAATTGGAACACAGGGTTGATGGTAGCTGATAAAGGGCCTCTGTACACCTATGTAGATGTTCCATTAAAAATCATCAGTTTCCAGCTACAATAGTCATTCATTTATATGATTCATAATAAAGGAGTCATGAGTTGTGTAAATGTGTTTGTTTTTAATGTTCACTTCCCCCTTTTGGACCAAATTCACTGCATTATTCTTGCTCTGGTAGTGCATATGTCTGCTTCATCTTACTATCAAGATCCTCCACTCATCCATCAACACCTCTCACAAAGTGGACGAGGAATGCCATCCTACTCAAAGAATAATGAAACATAAAAAATGTATTCTTGTTAGATAAAACTATACTAAACATATTCATGTCACCAAATACCTGAATAAAACACACTGTTTTGCGTTGAAGGTCTAACAGTAGTCTCAACAACACACTTTAGAATAGCACCATAGTGTAGCCGGAGGACAGCTATTTTCCGTCCTCCTCTGGCTATATTGACTTCAATACAATACCTAGGAGGCTCGTAGGCCTCACCCACATCCATAGACCTACATGGTAATTATGATCACCTCCGGAGGATATCCTCAAAAAAAAGCAAAGCTTTTGAAATAGGAACTGACATGTTGTTCATCCAATCATAGGTTTAAGATCAAAGAACTAACCTAGTGTGGTATACTGGGGTTGTGCCGCAGAGCATTATTGGAGTTCTATGTGTTGAGAAGCTTGGTGACATATTGATTGAAAGAGTGATAGTTGACAATTTTTAGGATATTATTCAATTCAAATTAGTTTCCTCAAACTACAGGAGATGGAGGAGGAAGATTATATATTGTAATCTTGCATTTAGAACTTCTTGTGTCAAATTAGTGCAATTCATTTCAATTTGCATTGCTAACTTCAGCAAGTAGCTAGCTAGCTACTGTAGTCCAGTTTTGGCAAACAGAAGGGCTATATAATGGTAACAATAATGTAGTTGATTTTTGTATTAATAAACCAATTGGGCACATTTGGGCAGTATTCATACAACATTTGGAACATATATGCAATGGTTCATTGGATCAGTCTAAAACTTTGCACATACACTGCTGGCCAAAATGTAAATTGTGCATGGGCTGGAATAATACATTATAGCCTTTCACTTGCATTTCACAGATGATGGTACTAAAACATGTATTTTACCAGATCCAATGTGTTATATTCTCCTACATTAATTTCACATTCCCACAAACGTCAAAGTGTTTCCTATTTAAATGGTATCAAGAATATACATATCCTTGCTTCAGGTCCTGAGCTACAGGCAGTTAGATTTGGGTATGTCATTTTAGGCGAAAATTGAAAAAAAGGGTCCGATCCTTAAGAGGTTCTACTTCTGCTTCTGCGGTGAAAGTGCAGTATTTGTCATGCCAAGAGACATCCTGAAAATCGATCTTCTTACAACATCATGTGTAACCATTATGACCCCTCTATGGAATGATGAGGACTACTTCCGGCGCCGACAGAGATGGCCGCCTCGCTTCGCGTTCCTAGGAAACTATGCAGTATTTTGTTTTTTAATGTGTTATTTCTTACAATGTTACCCCAGAAAATCTTAGGTTTTATTACATACAATCGGGAGGAACTATTGGATATAAGAGCAACGTCAACTCACCAACATTAAGACCAGGAATACGACTTTCCCGAAGCGGATCCTCTGTTTGGCCTACCACCCAGGACGATGGATTGGATCCCAGCCGGCGACCCAAAACAACGGCACCGTAGAAGAGGCAGACGGAGGGGTCTTCTGGTCAGGCTCCGTAGACAGGCACATCGCTCACCGCTCCTGAGCATACTACTCGCCAATGTCCAGTCTCTTGACAACAAGGTAGACGAAATCCGAGCAAGGCTAGCATTCCAGAGAGACATCAGAGACTGTAACGTTCTTTGCTTCACGGAAACATGGCTCGCTCGAGACACACTATCTGAGTCGGTACAGCCACCTGGTTTCTTCACACATCGCGCCGACAGAAACAAGCATCTCTCTGGTTAGAAGAAGGGCGGGGGTGTATGCCTTATGATTAACGAGACGTGGTGTGATCATAACAACATACAGGATCTCAAGTCCTTTTGTTCACATGACTTAAAATTCCTCACAATCAAATGCCGACCGCATTATCTACCAAGAGAATTCTCTTCGATCACAATCACAGTTGTGTATATTCCCCCCCCCAAGCAGACACATCGACGGCCCTGAAAGAACTTCATTCGACTCTATGTAAACGGGAAACCAGATATCCTGAGGCTGCATCTATTGTAGCTAGGGATTTTAACAAGGTTTATCTGAAAACAAGGCTCCCCAAATTCTATCAGCGTATCGATTGTGCTACCAGGGCTGGCAAAACCCTAAATCACTGTTATTCTATCTTCCGCGAAGCATATAAGGCCCTCCATCGCCCTCCCTTTGGAAAAGCTGACCACTCCTAGCCTATAGACAGAAACTAAAACAGGAAGCACCCGCACTCAGGTCTGTTCAACACTGGTCCGACCAATCGGATTTCACGCTTCAAGATTGCTTCGATCACGTGGGCTGGGATATGTTCCGCATAACGTCGAACAACAACATTGACGAATACGCTGATTCGGTGAGCGAGTTTATTAGCAAGTGCATCGGTGATGTTGTACCCGCAGCGTCTATTAAAACATTCCCCAACCAGAAACCTTGGATTTATGGCAGCATTCGCGCAAAACTGAAAGTGCGAACTACTACTTTTAATCAGGGAAAGGTGACCGGAAAAATGACCAAAGACAAACAGTGTAGCTATTCCCTCCGCAGGGCAATCAAACAAGCTAAGCGTCAGTATAGAGACAGAGTGGAGTCGCAATTCAATGGCTCAGACACAAGATGTATGTGGTAGGGTCTACAGTCAATCACGGGCTACAAAAGAAAACCCAGCCCCATTGCGGACCACGATGCCTTAATCCCAGAAAGACTAAACAACTTTTTTGCTCGCTTTGAGGACAATACAGTGCCACTGACACGGCCCGCCTCCAAAACCTGTGGGCTTTCCTTCACTGCAGCCAACGTGAGTAAAACATTTAAACACGTCTGAACCCTCAAATAAGGGCAAGGCTGCAGGCCCAGACAGCTCAGTCAAAATCCCCTGGCCGCATCCTCAGAGCATGACAGCGGAGTCAATCACCACCACCAGCTGGCTGGTGTATTTACAGACATATTCAATCAATCCTTATCCCAGTCTGCTATTCCCACATGCTTCAAGAGGGCCACCATTGTTCCAGTTCCAAGAAAGCTAAGGTAACTTAGCTAAATGACTACCGCCCTGTAGCACTCACTTCCATCATCATGAAGTGCTTTGAGAGACTAGTCAAGGACCATATCACCTCCACCCTAACTTACCTTACCACCCCAATAGGTCCACAGACGACACAATCACCATCACACTGCACACTGCGCTAACCCATCTGGACAAGAGGAATGCCAATGTAAGAATGCTGTTAATTCGATTACAGCTTAGCATTTAACAACATAGTACCCTCCAAACTCGTCATTAAGCTCGAGACCCTGGGTCTCAACCCTGCCCTGTGCAACTGAGTCCTGGATTTCCTGAAGGGCCGCCCCCATGTTGTGAGGGTAGGTAAACAACATCTCCACCCCTCTGATCCTCAACACTGGGTCCCCACAATGGTGCGTTCTCAGCCCTCTCCTGTACTCCCTGTTCACCCACGACTGCGTGGCCATGCACGCCTCCAACTCAATCATCAAATTTTCAGACGACACTACAGTGGTAGGCTTGATTACCAACAATGACGAGATGGCCTACAGGGAGGAGGTGAGGGCCCTCGGAGTGTGGTGTCAGGAAAATAACCTCAACAAAATAAAGGAGATGACAGTGGACTTCAGGAAACAGCAGAGGGAGCAGCCCCTTATCTACATTCACAGGACAGTAGTGGAGAGAGTGGAAAGTTTTAAGTTCCTTGGCGTACACATCACGGACAAACTGAAATGGTCCACCCACACAGACAGCCTGATGAAAAAGGTGCAGCAGCGCCGCTTCAACCTAAGTAGGCTGAAGAAATGTGGCTTTTCACCAAAAACACTCACAAAGTTTTACAGATGCATAATCGAGAGCATCCTGTCGGGCTGTATCACGGCCTGGTACGGCAACTGCTCCGCCCATAACTGTAAGGCTCTCCAGAGGGTATTGAGTTCTGCACAACGCATCACCGGGTGCAAACTACCTGCTCTCCAGGACACCTACACCACCCGATGTCACAGGAAGGCCAAAAAGATCATCAAGGTCAACAACCATCCAAGCCACTGCCTGTTCACCCCGCTATCAACCAGAAGGCGAGATCAGTACAGGTGCATCAAAGCTGGGACCGAGAAAAAAGTGTTTTGTTGATAGGACCTCTCCTCAAACAATAGCATGGCATTATTTTGCAGTAATAGCTACTGTAAATTGGACAGTGCAGTTATATTAACAGGAATTTAAGCTTTCAGCCCATATAAGACACTTATATGTACCGACATTTGTTGCTGCTCTAAAATCTGCAATTGTGACACACGGCGCTGCATGATTTACAACTGCCCCGTTGACGGGGACGTCTATCCCTAATCATATATACAGAAAAAAATGCCTATCTAACTCCCTTCATCTGCAATAATATGAGGACACAGGATAGTATTTCAATGAGATATTTAATTTCAACCAGTGGAGAATGTGAAACGTTTTATTGAAAGAAGTTCATTATCCAGGTGTTATAAATACATAAATGCAATGTACTTATGATAATTGTAATATTATAAATACAAGTTCAATCTGTACTTCAATGCACCCATGGTGTGCAATATAAAATTAAGAAGACAGACAAGGTGGGGAGAGAGGTGTAGAAGACAGAAAGGGAAAGAAGAACAGCGGCAGACAGCATATGATTCATGAATTACGGTGCTACGCTAATATTCTCTCAGTTCATCATAATTGAGGTGTCTCCTAACCAGCCTTGGGCCCGAAGGTTATATTAAGAGCGGGTGAGGTGGCGATGATGGGACTGGTTCCTCTCTCAATGAAAATGGTTGTGTTTATGTGGTGTAAATCTGAAAATTAGCAGCTGACATCTTACGTTTTTTTTTTATTAATGCATGCGAGACAGGTTCCATGTACAAAAAGACAGGCAGAGATAGAGAAAAAGATCACAGAACAGTTTAATTACCTCTGGTTATGGACACTTTTGCCAGCAATAAAGCTTCCACGGCCTGTTCTTCAGACAGTGAACATCTGGCCATATCTACATTTTTGACCCCTTGGTTTCTCTGAAAGTAAAGAAAAAAACTTATTTTTTTATAGATATAAAAACAATAACTGAGATATGACCGTTCAATTTAAAGCAGCAGATGTCATTTTTAGGATCCATCAATACAGCCCAGTGCTGCTCACCTGAGATGACATCTTCATAGGTGTCCGCTTTGACTTCATTTGTGTCGGAAAAAAAGTTATTTTTCATTAAAAATAAAAAAGGTTTTGCTCTCAACAAAAATAAAAATTTACCTCCATAGCAAATAACAGTTTGCCTTTGACTAACCACACCTTTATACAAATGTGCTACTGTATGCAGAATTCTTCACGCACAACTGAAGATATCATGCCAGCACGCCCACAAGCAAGCCACTCTGGAGCAGAATGATGACATTTACATTTACATTTAAGTCATTTAGCAGATGCTCTTATCCAGATGACGCTTGAAAGGAATGAGATGGGAACAGCAATTTGTTGCAAGTTGGGGAGGAGGGCTAATATCTGAACAATAGACTATTCAACCTTTACTAAAGAATAGTCTAATAGCCGAGCTAGGTGTGAAACCCCCCCTCCTATCACAGACCAGATTTGACCTTAACGGTCAAGGGGTAGCTTGCTACTCAATGTAATAAAGTAATGACTTTTCAAAAAAGTTACCTCACACGTTGTGTTGGCTGACAATTTGTTAGCTACGCTCTCCTTACGAACCACATAGCATATCGTTACAGCAGTATGTACCATTATGTTAGCTAGCTACCTAACCTTAGTAGCTGTACATCAAACTTGCCAGTATATTAACTATAGGCTAACTAACTACCCAACGTTTATTGACTTGAATATTCTCGTCCTTCTTAGCTTAGCTAAATGGTATAGTCGTTGGGCTTTCTCAATAGACATCCGGGTGCTTTCGTAAATTTGCTCTGGCTATCTATAGGCTGGACAATAGAACGAGTCAAAATTCACCCAAGGCTGAAAAACAGCTTGGCTAAACTGGAGCACTAGCTTGAGCCCATTGCATATTAATGATTTTGAATGTTCGCAGAGCCTGTTTTGACTGGAGTGATGCTTAGAATTCCATAAAATAGGTATCCCTTTTTATTTTACCACGACAACCTGTTCGTGGTACAAAAGTGGAAAAAAACTACTTGTGTAGAAAGTAAACATCAGCACCTTGATGGTGTCAACTGTGCTTATGTCTCATTAATGAAAAAGTAGGGAAAAATGTAAACCTCTGACTATTTCAGGTCCAGCGATCGATGATAAATGAGCTCGCTGCCCAGACTTAATTACAAAGAGGAGATTCTCCTGATTAAAATGGTTCCTGTGTAACAGTATGGCTTCCGTCCCTCTCCTCACCCCTACCTGGGCTCAAACCAGAGACCCTCTGCATACATAGACGTCAGCCGCCCTTGAAGCATCGTTACCCATTGCTCCAAAAAGCCGCAGCCCTTGCAGAGCTAGGGGAACAACTACTTCAAGGTCTCAGTACGAGTGACATCACCCATTGAAACGCTATTAGCGCACACCCCGCAAACTAGCCATTTCACACCGTTACACCCAACTTGAAAAATCTAAATATACACATTGCGAGATATTTGGCTATATAGACAGACATGTCTATATTTCCCCTATTGGAAACAATGGGAAGACTGCAGACTTCCAATATTATTCTTGTTGTTTACATTTTAACTATAAAAAACATGAGTTGATCTCATTGCCAACAAGAGCGAAGCAGGCATTGTGACATTGAACAATAAGCTGGGAATAGGAAGGCGAGTTGGTGCCAAGGTGTTCAATGGATCTAATAGGAGCCGGCAGGGTGAAAAATGCACTAAAATAAGGCCTGTTTTTTAACGAAGACTTCAACACGACAGCAAGCAGCTGTGAAATATGGGCATTTTATGAAACTGGGCTCCACGGCAGATGCAATTAACTCGTTTTTATCAGAAAAGAACACTGTTAAAATGTAATGGGTCCAGCCTACTATCTACACGGAATTCAGAGCACTCTCGTCTGAGTGTACCAGAGCACAGAATAATTACTTTACGAGCGGACAACACCCATTGAATATGGCCGGTGTCAGTAAATGTTGGAAAAAATGCATAATTAAATTGTTTCCAGCAGCACATTTACAGTCACCAACACTCTGGTTAACACAAAAACTGCCTTACCAGCTCTGCTAGGGCAAGTAAAATGTTGTATCATTTGTGTCTGGAAGTAGCTAACTTGGATGCTTGACTGCCATTGTAAGGCCAGAACCCTACTCCTCGGCCCGAACGTTCAGTGTGCGCTCCGAGAACGTCAAGGTCTGGATTTACAAACTGACCATTTTTCTCTGAATGGAATCAACTTAATATTAATCAAATTAATTAAGCCAAATTTCTTCAAATCAATCCCATTTACTATGCTATTACAAAAAAGGTTTTAAATTCTCAGGTAATGCCAATACGGAATACTAACAAATGCTTCTCAAAGATGCCCTCTGGTGGTCAAACTAGCAATAACTTGCAGTAACAGAAGAAATGGCTGAGAATTAAATGACGCGCCACCGAATGCTGCTGCAGCAGCATGCAGGGTGTGCCGCAGTATGACACAACTTTTAAAGGAGGAACCACTGTACTTATGTGTCTGGTTAGATTGTAAACTCTCCTTCCAGACTCACATTAATTAAAGCATCTCCAATCCAAAATTATATCTAGAATCGGCTTCTTATTTCACAACAAAGCCTCCTTTACTCATGCTCGCAAGGATAGTAAAACGGACTATCCTACCGATCCTTGACATCGGTGATGTCATTTACCAAATTTTTTTTTACGAACACTCTACTCTGCAAATTGGATGTAGTCTATCACAGTGCCATCTGTACTATCAACCACTGTGACCTGTATGCTCTCGTTGGCTGGCCCTCACTTCATATTTGTCGCCAAACCCACTGGCTCCAGGTCATCTATAAGTCTTTGCTCGGTAAAGCCCTGCCTTATCTCAGCTCACTAGTCACTGTAGAAAAGGCCCATGGAGTTGGTGGAATAATCCTTTAATTCATTGCCATTTACTCAGCTGGGCCAGGTAAGTCCACGTAAGTTCACCGACTCTTACCTTTCATCTGAATTATCTGTGGCGATCGGGAGAGTGGGCCATTCAGTTACTGTTAATAGTTATTACCGCGGAGCGCGGCTTGGAGCGCACGCTTCAAACATTGTGTAATATGAATTGTCAATGATCACGGCCATACGGATCCTCATAAGCCAATTATGCAATCGATATGGTTCATGTGTATTGAAATTAATTATATGTACACATGAAGACAATTGAAAGAGTGAAATGAGAAACGTCATTGTTTGCTAACTGATTGACTTTGATAATGGGGATTATAGATTGTATAACCATTCCCTGTTTGTATTCTTTCATGATAAATAGTTCCGGTTCCGGTTGGAGCGAGTGGTCGCATCTGCACGTCGCTCCAACGGGTAGTATAACTTTTTCATTATATTTCATTATATCACAACGGTTTGATTTGTCTTATCTTAGCAATTTCTTCTCAGCTAGCTACATAGCCGTCTTTGTATCAAAGATAATTGCGTAATTATCGTATTTCGCCGTCCTAACGTAGTCTTCACTAGCCAGCTAGCTAACGTCCACTGATTAGCTGCACTGAGAAACTTTTACACTCAACTGAACGACTTGATTAGTTTAGTGTTAGCTACCTACATAGCTGTCTTTGCTGTCTTCGTATCATCGTATCATCGTATCCAAGATAATTGTGTTGTTTAGGTTTAGAGTGTGTAGTCTTAGAGTGATTATCTTAATTTACCGAGGTTAGCTAGCCAGCTATTTGTCGTCCTTAACGTAGGTGACTCTGCTAGCTAGCCAACAGCTAGCCAACGCTAGCCAACGTCTTCTGTATAGAACTCAACTACCCGGTCGCATTCACAGGTTGTATCACATTTTCACTTCATTTCATTACAGTACAACGGTTTGATTTGTTTGATCGTAGCTAGCTACTTAGCTAGCTACATAGCCGTCTTTGTATCAAAGATAATTGTGTAGTCTAGAGCGATTTTCTAGGTTCGCTAGCCATCTATTGTCGTTCTTTTAACGCAACGTAACGTAAACAACACTGCTAGCTAGCCTGCTAGCCCCCGAATAGCAACACTGCAGAAACTATTACACTCAACGGAATGACTTGATTAGTGTAGTGTCAACAACGCACCCACTGCCAGCTGGCCTACTTCAGCAGTACTGTATCATTTTAATCATTTTAGTCAATAAGATTCTTGCTACGTAGCTTAACTTTCTGAACATTCGAGACGTGTAGTCCACTTGTCATTCCAATCTCCTTTGCATTAGCGTAGCCTCTTCTGTAGCCTGTCAACTATGTGTCTGTTTATCCCTGTTCTCTCCTCTCTGCACAGACCATACAAACGCTCCTCACCGCGTGGCCGCGGCCACCCTACTCTGGTGGTCCCAGCGCGCACGACCCACGTGGAGTTCCAGGTCTCCGGTAGCCTCTGGAACTGCCAATCTGCGGTCAACAAGGCAGAGTTCATCTCAGCCTATGCCTCCCTCCAGTCCCTCGACTTCTTGGCACTGACGGAAACATGGATCACCACAGACAACACTGCTACTCCTACTGCTCTCTCTTCGTCCGCCCACGTGTTCTCGCACACCCCGAGAGCATCTGGTCAGCGGGGTGGTGGCACCGGGATCCTCATCTCTCCCAAGTGGTCATTCTCTCTTTCTCCCCTTACCCATCTGTCTATCGCCTCCTTTGAATTCCATGCTGTCACAGTTACTAGCCCTTTCAAGCTTAACATCCTTATCATTTATCGCCCTCCAGGTTCCTCGGAGAGTTCATCAATGAGCTTGATGCCTTGATAAGCTCCTTTCCTGAGGACGGCTCACCTCTCACAGTTCTGGGCGACGTTAACCTCCCCACGTCTACCTTTGACTCTTTCCTCTCTGCCTCCTTCTTTCCACTCCTCTCCTCTTTTGACCTCACCCTCTCACCTTCCCCCCTACTCACAAGGCAGGCAATACGCTCGACCTCATCTTTACTAGATGCTGTTCTTCCACTAACCTCACTGCAACTCCCCTCCAAGTCTCCGACCACTGCCTTGTATCCTTTTCCCTCTCGCTCTCATCCAACACCTCCCACACTGCCCCTACTCGGATGGTATCGCGCCGTCCCAACCTTCGCTCTCTCTCCCCCGCTACTCTCTCCTCTTCCATCCTATCATCTCTTCCCTCCGCTCAAACCTTCTCCCACCTATCTCCTGATTCTGCCTCCTCAACCCTCCTCTCCTCCCTCTCTGCATCCCTTGACTCTCTATGTCCCCTATCCTCCAGGCCGGCTCGGTCCTCCCCTCCCGCTCCGTGGCTCGATGACTCATTGCGAGCTCACAGAACAGGGCTCCGGGCAGCCGAGCGGAAATGGAGGAAAACTCGCCTCCCTGCGGACCTGGCATCCTTTCACTCCCTCCTCTCTACATTTTCCTCCTCTGTCTCTGCTGCTAAAGCCACTTTCTACCACGCTAAATTCCAAGCATCTGCCTCTAACCCTAGGAAGCTCTTTGCCACCTTCTCCTCCCTCCTGGATCCTCCGCCCCCCCCCCCTCCTCCCTCTCTGCAGATGACTTCGTCAACCATTTTGAAAAGAAGGTCGACGACATCCGATCCTCGTTTGCTAAGTCAAACGACACCGCTGGTTCTGCTCACACTGCCCTACCCTGTGCTCTGACCTCTTTCTCCCCTCTCTCTCCAGATGAAATCTCGCGTCTTGTGACGGCCGGCCGCCCAACAACCTGCCCGCTTGACCCTATCCCCTCCTCTCTTCTCCAGACCATTTCCGGAGACCTTCTCCCTTACCTCACCTCGCTCATCAACTCATCCCTGACCGTTGGCTACGTCCCTTCCGTCTTCAAGAGAGCGAGAGTTGCACCCCTTCTGAAAAAACCTACACTCGATCCCTCCGATGTCAACAATTACAGACCAGTATCCCTTCTTTCTTTTCTCTCCAAAACTCTTGAACGTGCCGTCCTTGGCCAGCTCTCCCGCTATCTCTCTCTGAATGACCTTCTTGATCCAAATCAGTCAGGTTTCAAGACTAGTCATTCAACTGAGACTGCTCTCCTCTGTATCACGGAGGCGCTCCGCACTGCTAAAGCTAACTCTCTCTCCTCTGCTCTCATCCTTCTAGATCTATCGGCTGCCTTCGATACTGTGAACCATCAGATCCTCCTCTCCACCCTCTCCGAGTTGGGCATCTCCGGCGCGGCCCACGCTTGGATTGCGTCCTACCTGACAGGTCGCTCCTACCAGGTGGCGTGGCGAGAATCTGTCTCCTCACCACGCGCTCTCACCACTGGTGTCCCCCAGGGCTCTGTTCTTGGCCCTCTCCTATTCTCGCTATACACCAAGTCACTTGGCTCTGTCATAACCTCACATGGTCTCTCTTATCATTGCTATGCAGACGACACACAATTAATCTTCTCCTTTCCCCCTTCTGATGACCAGGTGGCGAATCGCATCTCTGCATGTCTGGCAGACATATCAGTGTGGATGACGGATCACCACCTCAAGCTGAACCTCGGCAAGACGGAGCTGCTCTTCCTCCCGGGGAAGGACTGCCCGTTCCATGATCTCGCCATCACGGTCGACAACTCCATTGTGTCCTCCTCCCAGAGCGCCAAGAACCTTGGCGTGATCCTGGACAACACCCTGTCGTTCTCAACTAACATCAAGGCGGTGGCCCGTTCCTGTAGGTTCATGCTCTACAACATCCGCAGAGTACGACCCTGCCTCACACAGGAAGCGGCGCAGGTCCTAATCCAGGCACTTGTCATCTCCCGTCTGGATTACTGCAACTCGCTGTTGGCTGGGCTCCCTGCCTGTGCCATTAAACCCCTTCAACTCATCCAGAACGCCGCAGCCCGTCTGGTGTTCAACCTTCCCAAGTTCTCTCACGTCACCCCGCTCCTCCGTTCTCTCCACTGGCTTCCAGTTGAAGCTCGCATCCGCTACAAGACCATGGTGCTTGCCTACGGAGCTGTGAGGGGAACGGCACCTCAGTACCTCCAGGCTCTGATCAGGCCCTACACCCAAACAAGGGCACTGCGTTCATCCACCTCTGGCCTGCTCGCCTCCCTACCACTGAGGAAGTACAGCTCCCGCTCAGCCCAGTCAAAACTGTTCGCTGCCCTGGCCCCCCAATGGTGGAACAAACTCCCTCACGACGCCAGGACAGCGGAGTCAATCACCACCTTCCGGAGACACCTGAAACCCCACCTCTTTAAGGAATACCTAGGATAGGTTAAGTAATCCCTCTCACCCCACCCCCCTAAGTTTTAGATGCACTATTGTTAAGTGACTGTCCCACTGGATGTCATAAGGTGAATGCACCAATTTGTAAGTCGCTCTGGATAAGAGCGTCTGCTAAATGACTTAAATGTAAATGTAATGTAAACAAGCCTAAATGACTCACGGATTATTACTATTGACTTCTTAATGAACTGGACTGTTGAATTCCCTAAATTATGTTAATAATGAATGATATGATTTGATCTTTGGTTATGAATTTGATTGGATACATGTTATTTGTTTCCTTTGTGATGCAGCACAGACTACTCAGTAAATATACCACTTTATGGTTAAAGGAATTCCTGCCTCAGTCTCATACATTCCTCTGTCACCTGACACGTGACCACCTGTTCACCTTCACTGTCAGTCATCCTACCTGTCCAGCTACCCACACAGATTCCACTAATCTTTCAGTCACCATAGCAGCACCCACCCCTAGCATGCACTCCATCAGGTATATTTCACTGGTCATCGCCAAAGCCAACACCTCCTTTGGCCGGCTTTCCTTCCAGTTCTCTCCTGCCAATGACTGGAAAGAATGCAAAAATCTGTCACGACTTCCGCCGAAGTCGGTCCCTCTCCTTGTTCGGGCGGCGTTCGGCGGTCGACGTCACCGGATTTCTAGCCATTGCCGATCCATTTTCCATGTATTTTGTCTTTGTTTTACACACCTGGTTTCAATTCCCCAATTACATGTTCATTATTCAATCCTCTGTTTTCCCCATGGTTTTTACGCGTGTTTGTTTTATGTATTTCGGTCCATTTTTGTGGGCTTGGTATTTCTACATGTATTGGATAATTTTGAGTAAAAGTACTTTTATTCATCTCTGCTGTCCTGCGCCTGACTCCTCTACACCAGCCACACTCAAACATTTTACAGAAACCCACACCCCCAAATGGAGTCAGCAGGAGCAGACAAAACCCCTTTGGCAACATCTCGGCACCGCCATGTATCGCGTGCTGCAGACGATGGACCGATGGGAGAGAGGAGTTCTGCCAGCGCCTCCACCGGCACCACTACAACAGCCACCACCGTTCACCCCTCCTTCACCTGGTCCCAGTGGGATTCGGCTCGCGCTACTGAGGGAGTATGATGGGACAGCTGCCGGATGCCAGGGGTTCCTACTCCAGCTGGAACTCTACCTGGCAACCGTCCACCCAGCTCCTTCGGGACGTGAGAGCGTGTCCGCCCTCGTCTCCTGTCTCTCAGGGAAAGCCCTGGAGTGGGCCAAAGCCGTATGGGGGGAAGGAGAAGCATTGTTGGACCATTACACTGAGTTTTCGACTGAGGCGGGTGAACGTCTGTTCGACTTGAGGCAGGAGACGAGGAGCGCACAGAAGTTCACCTTGGACTTCGCACCCTGGCCGGCTCCGTTTGGCTCCTTGGATGTAAAGTGCTGACCATGCTGTTAACAGGGGTGGCAGGTATTCTAGTGGTTAGAGCATTGGGCCAATAATCAAAAGGTTCCTAGATCAAATCCCCGAGCAGAGAAGTTAAAAATATGTCACTCTCCCCCTGAACAAGACAGTTAACCCACTGTTCCCAGGCTGTCATTGTAAATAAGAATTTGTTCTTTACTGACTTGCTTGGTTAAATAATTAAAAATTAACAGTGGCTCAGGTGAGCACTAATGATAATAATAGGGGTAATAAACACACAAGTGTCTTTACTCAAAAGTGGGACAGGGTTAAACCCTAGGTATGGTATTTGCGATTAGATAGTGTTCAATGCTTTTAATCCTCAGAAATAACCCCTAATAAACTAGCTTGGTAACAAAAGGTGTTTTGGAACTGAGTTATGTCCTTTTTTTCCACAACTCCCACTCTTTAGCTACTCCAGATGCCGTTGAGTTAGAGTAATCCAGGACTTTTGTGGGTGGGATTGAGGGCATGCCCTTGAGGCTCACCTGTAAGGCAGAGTATGACACCAAAAAAAATCTGGTCGTATTGATGTAATTTGGTGTCATCACACTTTGGAAGAGTGTCCCAAGCTCATTGGCCCCAGAAAGTACCTCACCGTTGTCAACAAGATGTTTATGGACGACCACAGTGACACGTTGTAACAGACTTCATACAGCTGACCAAGGAGTCTATCAGTGCCATGCAGTATGTGAAATCAGAGGCCATACTACCATGGGACACTACATAAATGTCATGGTCAAAGGTACTTGTCTATTACATTTTTTCAGTACATTTTTATTATGAGTTACTCTAACCCACGGAGACTTACAATAACGACATTCAACTAAGGTGAAACAACCATGTAGCATGATCATCAGTCAATCAATTAAGCAATCAACAAACCAACCATTTAATCAATAATGTTGAATTCTAACCCAATAACAGCAGCTCCCATAGTTGATCAAAGAAAGGCCAACAATGGTGGACTGAACTGTACATATGAAACACTGGAATGATACTGTGGTCCCTTCTCCTAATACTGGAGTTACTTGAGGCAAGATCAATAACAAAGTAATACACAAAAAATGCACTTATACATTTATACTTCGCAGGCAATCATAAATTAATGTAGATATTTTGATTTTTAAGTCTCTTGTTTATTGATGATTATATGTGTTTAACAGGTTAATCATTGAGCTGGTTTGCTAGCTGATAGCAGATAACGTCAAGGCTGAACATGACCTATCAATTATAATGGAGACACCATCTACAATACAGATTTAAACCCAAAGATTTAACTGAATCGTTTTACGTACAAATACGGTGCTACGTGGCTCAAAAGACTACATCATTTGTATTCAACGGCTAACATTTACGAAAAAACGAAACGTTTTATAAACCAACTTGTATGTTGGAAGACAGGAGGGTTTGTACTACTTAAAATAATATCCGATTTCATAGAATTTCACTGGAATAGTCAATTAATTGCTCAATGACAATGTTAAGCACACCTCTCAGGACGGTGTCTGTTAGAGGAAATGCCCATACAGGACAGGAAACCACACATAACAGTTGCACAAACGGAGGTGTCATGCAGGTGAAAGAGGACCCAAACGCGACTTAACAGAAACAGAGTTTATTAATGTTCAAAACGGAATAACTGAAATCCTCTAGAATTGTAGAGGGGAAAACAACTGGAGAAGCGGCCACAGACTGCAGGTCGCTTCGGGTTGGCGCAGGCCGTAGTCGACTGAGACACCTGCTCACACGCAGCGTCTGATGAAGGCACAAAACACGACAGGACAGGGTGATACACAATCACGGCAAAAAACACGACAGGACAGGGCGAAACGCAATCACAGCATGGTGAATACAATACAAGGAACCGACGGCACAGGAACGGATCACAAAGGAATAAATAGGGACTCTAATCAGGGGAAAGGATCGGGAACAGGTGTGGGAAGACTAAATGATGATTAGGGGAATAGGAACAGCTGGGAGCAGGAACGGAACGACAGAGAGAAGAGAGAGCGAGAGAGTGAGAGAGGGAGGGGAGAGAGAGGGATAGAACCAAACAAGACCAGCAGAGGGAAACGAATAGCATGGGGAGCACAGGGACAAGACATGACAATAAATGACAAACATGACAGTACCCCCCACTCACCGAGCGCCTCCTGGCGCACTCGAGGAGGAATCCTGGCGGCAACGGAGGAAATCATCGATGAGCGAACGGTCCAGCACGTCCCGAGACGGAACCCAACTCCTCTCCTCAGGACCGTAACCCTCCCAATCCACTAGGTATTGGTGACCCCGTCCCCGAGAACGCATGTCCATAATTTTATGTACCTTGTAAATAGGTGCGCTCTCGACAAGGACGGGAGGGGGGAGGGAAGACGGGGGTGCGAAGAAAGGGCTTAACACAGGAGACATGGAAGACAGGATGGACGCGACGAAGATGTCGCGGAAGAAGCAGTCGCACAGCGACAGGATTGACGACCTGGGAGACACGGAACGGACCAATGAACCGCGGAGTCAACTTACGAGAAACTGTCGTAAGAGGAAGGTTGCGAGT
The DNA here is from genome assembly GCF_021184085.1 of Oncorhynchus gorbuscha. Lineage (NCBI taxonomy): Eukaryota > Metazoa > Chordata > Actinopteri > Salmoniformes > Salmonidae > Oncorhynchus > Oncorhynchus gorbuscha. Next base: position 41,106,245 of record NC_060193.1, on the reverse strand, counting down.
GGAAAGCCACACTCTCTGGCCGCAACAATACCTTGGACTCTTAATCCTGCGTTTATTGGCGGCTCTCACCGTCTGTGCCCTGTAACGGCAAAGTGCAGACCTCACCCTCCTCCAGGTGCGCTCACAACGTTGGACAAACGCTGAGCGGAGGGAACGCTGGACTCGGCAAGCTGGGATGAGAACAGAGGAGGCTGGTAACCCAGACTACTCTGAAACGGAGATAACCCGGTAGCAGACGAAGGAAGCGAATTGTGAGCGTATTCTGCCCAGGGGAGCTGTTCTGCCCAAGACGCAGGGTTTCTGAAAGAAAGGCTGCGTAGTATGCGACCAATCGTCTGATTGGCCCTCTCTGCTTGACCGTTAGACTGGGGATGAAACCCGGAAGAGAGACTGACGGACGCACCAATCAAACGACAGAACTCCCTCCAAAACTGTGACGTGAATTGCGGACCTCTGTCTGAAACGGCGTCTAACGGGAGGCCATGAATTCTGAATACATTCTCAATAATGATTTGTGCCGTCTCCTTAGCGGAAGGAAGTTTAGCGAGGGGAATGAAATGTGCCGCCTTAGAGAACCTATCGACAACCGTCAGAATCACAGTCTTCCCCGCAGACAAAGGCAGACCGGTAATGAAGTCTAAGGCAATGTGAGACCATGGTCGAGAAGGAATGGGGAGCGGTCTGAGACGACCGGCAGGAGGAGAGTTACCCGACTTAGTCTGCGCGCAGTCCGAACAGGCAGCCACGAAACGGCGCGTGTCACGCTCCTGAGTCGGCCACCAAAAGCGCTGGCGAATAGACGCAAGAGTGCCTCGAACACCGGGATGACCCGCTAACTTGGCAGAGTGAGCCCACTGAAGAACAGCCAGACGAGTGGAAACAGGAACGAAAAGGAGGTTACTAGGACAAGCGCGCGGCGACGCAGTGTGCGTGAGTGCTTGCTTAACCTGTCTTTCAATTCCCCAGACTGTTAACCCGACAACACGCCCATAAGGAAGAATCCCCTCGGGATCAGTAGAAGCCACAGAAGAACTAAACAGACGGGATAAGGCATCAGGCTTGGTGTTCTTGCTACCCGGACGGTAAGAAATCACAAACTCGAAACGAGCGAAAAACAACGCCCAACGAGCTTGACGGGCATTAAGTCGTTTGGCAGAACGGATGTACTCAAGGTTCTTATGGTCTGTCCAAACGACAAAAGGAACGGTCGCCCCCTCCAACCACTGTCGCCATTCGCCTAGGGCTAAGCGGATGGCGAGCAGTTCACGGTTACCCACATCATAGTTGCGCTCAGATGGCGACAGGCGATGAGAAAAATAAGCGCAAGGATGAACCTTATCGTCAGACTGGAAGCGCTGGGATAGAATGGCTCCCACGCCTACCTCTGAAGCGTCAACCTCGACAATGAATTGTCTAGTGACGTCAGAGTAACGAGGATAGGAGCGGACGTAAAACGTTCTTTTAGAAGATCAAAAGCTCCCTGGGCGGAACCGACCACTTAAAACACGTCTTGACAGAAGTAAGAGCTGTGAGAGGGGCAGCAACTTGACCGAAATTACGAATGAAACGCCGATAGAAATTAGCGAAACCTAAAAAGCGCTGCAACTCGACACGTGACCTTGGAACGGGCCAATCACTGACAGCTTGGACCTTAGCGGAATCCATCTGAATGCCTTCAGCGGAAATAACGGAACCGAGAAAAGTAACGGAGGAGACATGAAAAGAGCACTTCTCAGCCTTTACGTAGAGACAATTCTCTAAAAGGCGCTGTAGAACACGTCGAACGTGCTGAACATGAATCTCGAGTGACGGAGAAAAAATCAGGATATCGTCAAGATAGACAAAAACAAAAATGTTCAGCATGTCTCTCAGAACATCATTAACTAATGCCTGAAAAACAGCTGGCGCATTGGCGAGACCGAACGGCAGAACCCGGTACTCAAAATGCCCTAACGGAGTATTAAACGCCGTTTTCCACTCGTCCCCCTCTCTGATGCGCACGAGATGGTAAGCGTTACGAAGGTCCAACTTAGTAAAGCACCTGGCTCCCTGCAGAATCTCGAAGGCTGATGACATAAGGGGAAGCGGATAACGATTCTTAACCGTTATGTCATTCAGCCCTCGATAATCCACGCAGGGGCGCAGAGTACCGTCCTTCTTCTTAACAAAAAGAACCCCGCCCGGCCGGAGAGGAAGAAGGCACTATGGTACCGGCGTCAAGAGACACAGACAAATAATCCTCGAGAGCCTTACGTTCGGGAGCCGACAGAGAGTATAGTCTACCTCGAGGAGGAGTGGTCCCCGGAAGGAGATCAATACTACAATCATACGACCGGTGAGGAGGAAGGGAGTTGGCTCGGGACCGACTGAAGACCGTGCGCAGATCATGATATTCCTCCGGCACTCCTGTCAAATCGCCAGGTTCCTCCTGAGAAGTAGGGACAGAAGAAACGGGAGGGATGGCAGACATTAAACACTTCACATGACAAGAAACGTTCCAGGATAGGATAGAATTACTAGACCAATTAATAGAAGGATTATGACATACTAGCCAGGGATGACCCAAAACAACAGGTGTAAACGGTGAACGGAAAATCAAAAAAGAAATAGTCTCACTGTGGTTACCAGATACTGTGAGGGTTAAAGGTAGTGTCTCAAATCTGATACTGGGAAGATGACTACCATCTAAGGCGAACATGGGCGTAGGCTTATCTAACTCTCTGAAAGGAATGTCATGTTTCCGAACCCATGCTTCGTCCATGAAACAACCCTCAGCCCCAGAGTCTATCAAGGCACTACATGTAGCGCCCGAACCGGTCCAGCGTAGGTGGACCGACAAAGTAGTACAGGACTTTGATGGAGAGACTTGAGTAGTTGCGCTCACCTGTAGCCCTCCGCTTACAGATGAGCTCTGGCTTTTACTGGACATGAATTAACAAAATGTCCAGCAACTCCACAATAGAGGCACAGGCGGTTGGTGATCCTCCGTTCCCTCTCCTTATTCGAGATGCGAATCCCTCCCAGCTGCATGGGCTCAGTCTCAAAGCCAGAGGGGGAGATGGTTGCGATGCGGAGCAGGGAAACACCGTTGATGCGAGCTCTCTTCCACGAGCCCGGTGACGAAGATCTACCCGTCGTTCTATGCGGATGGCGAGAGCAATCAAAGAGTCCACATCTGAAGGAACCTCCCGGGAGAGAATCTCATCCTTAACCACAGCGTGGAGTCCCTCCAGAAAACGAGCGAGCAGCGCCGGCTCGTTCCACTCACTAGAGGCAGCAAGAGTGCGAAACTCAATGGAATAATCCGTTATGGACCGTTCACCTTGGCATAAGGAAGCCAGGGCCCTAGAAGCCTCCTCACCAAAAACTGAACGGTCAAAAACCCGAATCATCTCCTCTTTAAAGTTCTGGAAATAGTTAGAGCAAACAGCCCTTGCCTCCCAGATAGCTGTGCCCCATTCTCGAGCCCGGCCAGTAAGGAGTGAAATGACGTAAGCAACCCGAGCTCTCTCTCTAGAGTATGTGTTGGGTTGGAGAGAGAACACAATCTCACACTGCGTGAGAAAGGAGCGGCACTCAGTGGGCTGCCCGGAGTAGCAAGGTGGGTTATTAACCCTGGGTTCTGGAGGCTCGGCAGGCCAGGGAGTAACAGGTGGCACGAGACGTAGACTCTGGAACTGTCCAGAGAGGTCGGAAACCTGAGCGGCCAGGTTCTCCACGGCATGGCGAGCAGCAGACAATTCCTGCTCGTGTCTGCCGAGCATGGCTCCTTGGATCTCGACGGCAGTGTAACGAGCGTCTGAAGTCGCTGGGTCCATTCCTTGGTCGGTTCCTTCTGTCATGCAGGTGAAAGAGGACCCAAACGCGACTTAACAGAAACAGAGTTTATTAATGTTCAAAACGGAATAACTGAAATCCTCTAGAATTGTAGAGGGAAAACAACTGGAGAAGCGGCCACAGACTGCAGGTCGCTTCGGGTTGGCGCAGGCCGTAGTCGACTGAGACACCTGCTCACACGCAGCGTCTGATGAAGGCACAAAACACGACAGGACAGGGTGATACACAATCACGGCAAAAACACGACAGGACAGGGCGAAACGCAATCACAGCATGGTGAATACAATACAAGGAACCGACGGCACAGGAACGGATCACAAAGGAATAAATAGGGACTCTAATCAGGGGAAAGGATCGGGAACAGGTGTGGGAAGACTAAATGATGATTAGGGGAATAGGAACAGCTGGGAGCAGGAACGGAACGACAGAGAGAAGAGAGAGCGAGAGAGTGAGAGAGGGAGGGGGAGAGAGAGGGATAGAACCAAACAAGACCAGCAGAGGGAAACGAATAGCATGGGGAGCACAGGGACAAGACATGACAATAAATGACAAACATGACAGGAGGACTAAAACAGAGCTAGTAGCAGTCCATGTGGTTGGAAGGGTGAGGGTTAGTAAAAATGGTCTGCTCGTCTTTTGATGTTCATCATAACATTTACATTTTACATTTAAGTCATTTAGCAGACGCTCTTAACCAGAGCGACTTACAAATTGGTGCATTCACCTTATGACATCCAGTGGAACAGTCACTTTACAATAGTGCATCTAAATCTTAAAGGGGGGGGGGGTGAGAGGGATTACTTATCCTATCCTAGGTATTCCTTAAAGAGGTGGGGTTTCAGGTGTCTCCGGAAGGTGGTGATTGACTCCGCTGTCTTGGCATCGTGAGGGAGATTGTTCCACCATTGGGGGGCCAGAGCAGCGAACAGTTTTGACTGGGCTGAGCGGGAGCTGTACTTCCTCAGTGGTAGGGAGGCGAGCAGGCCAGAGGTGGATGAACGCAGATCATAATCTCGGTTTTATTTGAAGGCGCAGGACTGCACTGTAATACTTTGTTGTTCTTGATGTCATGCGTACCGATTTTCTTTTGTTTTTTTGTTTTTGTTCTCTCCCCTGTTCTTGTTATGGTAGGCTATGTCTCTACACCTTTCAGGTCTGCGTCTCTTAGAATAAATGCTCATACAAGACAGGAAACCACACAGCATCTGCACAAACAAATGGATGTCTAATTCTATGTGAACAGCGTTAGTAGCAGTTTATGTGGTTGGAAGGGTGAGGGGAGTAAAGGAATCTGCTTGTCTTGTGAGGTTCATCACACCCTCAGTTTGATGTGAAGGCTCTGGAGTGCACTGTAGTACTAAATACTGTACCTTTACACTATCGTGAAGGAAGTTATTATGAATTGTGAAACTGAGTGATATTTTGTGTGAATTATTGGCTACACCACTAGGTCAGAACCTCCCCATATACATTTTGGTTGTATACATGCGTTCCCCAGAGTTATTTTGTGTACCCCCCAAAAAAATATGCAATAATAAAAGCATGGCGTGTCATACAGTATATGGAAATTAGCCATTTGACAAACTACATATAAATGTGGGCACTATATCTGCAATCTTATAAAATAATAAAGCATATAAAAGAAACAAGCAATTATCAAAGCGTTTTTATATGTTTACACTCATTATCACTCATCTACACATTTAAATGAGTGGAAATGACCAATTCCACCTTAGGGTAAACTTTAAAGGTAGGGAGACGTAAAGAGGAGACGACCATGCACCAGTTGTTGCCACAAAACAAGTGAAGAATGTTTTTATTAGTCTCGCTTGCCAGGCTAAAAGGCACAACTCTTGGAACTAGTTTTTAATCACACGACAGCGAGTGACCAGGGGCTTTGAGAATGTTTTATGTTTTATGCTACTATTGGTTATTAAGCCTGGGTTGGTATCATAATGCTGATATTAGACAAACATTCTTTTATTTTTCTATCATGGAATGTGTAATTGGGGCTCATGAGTTAATTTTGCACTGTATTTTTATTTTTATTTTATTTCACCTTTATTTAACCAGGTAGGCTAGTTGAGAACAAGTTCTCATTCGCAACTGCGACCTGGCCAAGATAAAGCATAGCAGTGTGAACAGACAACACAGTTACACATGGAGTAAACAATTAACAAGTCAATAATAAAAAAGTTTATATACAATGCACAGTAGAAAAGAGTCTATATACAATGTGTGCAAAAGGCATGAGGAGGTAGGCAAATAATTACAATTTTGCAGATTAGCACTGGAGTGATAAATGATCAGATGGTCATGTACAGGTAGAGATATTGGTGTGCAAAAGAGCAGAAAAGTAAATAAATAAAAACAGTATAAAAACAGTATGGGAATGAGGTAGGTGAAAAAGGGTGGGCTATTTACCAATAGACTATGTACAGCTGCAGCGATCGGTTAGCTGCTCAGATAGCTGATGTTTGAAGTTGGTGAGGGAGATAAAAGTCTCCAACTTCAGTGATTTTTGCAGTTCGTTCCAGTCACAGGCAGCAGAGTACTGGAACGAAAGGCGGCCAAATGAGGTGTTGGCTTTAGGGATGATCAGTGAGATACACCTGCTGGAGCGCGTGCTATGGATGGGTGTTGCCATCGTGACCAGTGAACTGAGATAAGTCGGAGCTTTACCTAGCATGGACTTGTAGATGACCTGGAGCCAGTGGGTCTGGCGAGGAATATGTAGCGAGGGCCAGCCGACTAGAGCATACAAGTCGCAGTGGTGGGTGGTATAAGGTGCTTTAGTGACAAAACGGATGGCACTGTGATAGACTGCATCCAGTTTGCTGAGTAGAGTGTTGGAAGCCATTTTGTAGATGACATCGCCGAAGTCGAGGATCGGTAGGATAGTCAGTTTTACTAGGGTAAGCTTGGCGGCGTGAGTGAAGGAGGCTTTGTTGCGGAATAGAAAGCCGACTCTTCATTTGATTTTCGATTGGTGATGTTTGATATGAGTCTGGAAGGAGAGTTTGCAGTCTAGCCAGACACCTAGGTACTTATAGACGTCCACATATTCAAGGTCGGAACCATCCAGGGTGGTGATGCTAGTCAGGCATGCGGGTGCAGGCAGCGATCGGTTGAAAAGCATGCATTTGGTTTTACTAGCGTTTAAGAGCAGTTGGAGGCCACGGAAGGAGTGTTGTATGGCATTGAAGCTCGTTTGGAGGTTAGATAGCACAGTGTCCAATGACGGGCCGAAAGTATATAGAATGGTGTCGTCTGCGTAGAGGTGGATCAGGGAATCGCCCGCAGCAAGAGCAACATCATTGATATATACCGAGAAAAGAATCGGCCCAATAATTTAACGCTGTGGCACCCCCATAGAGACTGCCAGAGGACCAGACAGCATGCCCTCCGATTTGACACACTGAACTCTGTCTGCAAAGTAATTGGTGAACCAGGCAAGGCAGTCATCCGAAAAACCGAGGCTACTGAGTCTGCCGATAAGAATATGGTGATTGACAGAGTCGAAGGCCTTGGCAAGGTCGATGAAGACGGCTGCACAGTACTGTCTTTTATCGATGGCGGTTATGATATCGTTTAGTACCTTGAGTGTGGCTGAGGTGCACCCGTGACCGGCTCGGAAACCAGATTGCACAGCGGAGAAGGTACGGTGGGATTCGAGATGGTCAGTGACCTGTTTGTTGACTTGGCTTTCGAAGACCTTAGATAGGCAGGGCAGGATGGATATAGGTCTGTAACAGTTTGGGTCCAGGGTGTCTCCCCCTGCGGCAGCTTTCCAATCCTTGGGGATCTCAGACGATATGAAAGAGAGGTTGAACAGGCTGGTAATAGGGGTTGCGACAATGGCGGCGGATAGTTTCAGAAATAGAGGGTCCAGATTGTCAAGCCCAGCTGATTTGTACGGGTCCAGGTTTTGCAGCTCTTTCAGAACATCTGCTATCTGGATTTGGGTAAAGGAGAACCTGGAGAGGCTTGGGCGAGGAGCTGCGGGGGGAGCAGAACTGTTGGCCGAGGTTGGAGTAGCCAGGCGGAAGGCATGGCCAGCCGTTGAGAAATGTTTATTGAAGTTATCGATAATCATGGATTTATCGGTGGTGACCGTGTTACCTAGCCTCAGTGCAGTGGGCAGCTGGGAGGAGGTGCTCTTGTTCTCCATGGACTTCACAGTGTCCCAGAACTTTTTGGAGTTGGAGCTACAGGATGCAAACTTCTGCCTGAAGTAGCTGGCCTTAGCTTTCCTGACTGACTGCGTGTATTGGTTCCTGACTTCCCTGAACAGTTGCATATCACGGGGACTATTCGATGCTATTGCAGTCCGCCACAGGATGTTTTTGTGCTGGTCGAGGGCAGTCAGGTCTGGAGTGAACCAAGGGCTGTATCTGTTCTTGGTTCTGCATTTTTTGAACGGAGCATGCTTATCTAAAATGGTGAGGAAGTTACTTTTAAAGAATGACCAGGCATCCTCAACTGACGGGATGAGGTCAATGTCCTTCCAGGATACCCGGGCCAGGTCAATTAGAAAGGCCTGCTCACAGAAGTGTTTTAGGGAGCGTTTGACAGTGATGAGGGGTGGTCGTTTGACTGCGGCTTCGTGGCGGATACAGGCAATGAGGCAGTGATCGCTGAGATCCTGGTTGAAGACAGCGGAGGTGTATTTGGAGGGCCAGTTGGTCAGGATGACGTCTATGAGGGTACCCTTGTTTACGGAGTTAGGGTTGTACCTGGTGGGTTCCTTGATGATTTGTGTGAGATTGAGGGCATCTAGCTTAGATTGTAGGACTGCCGGGGTGTTAAGCATATCCCAGTTTAGGTCACCTAACACAAACACTGAAGCTAGATGGGGGGCGATCAATTCACAAATGGTGTCCAGGGCACAGCTGGGAGCTGAGGGGGGTCGGTAGCAGGCGGCAACAGTGAGAGACTTATTTCTGGAGAGAGTCATTTTCAAAATTAGTAGTTCGAACTGTTTGGGTATGGACCTGGAAAGTATGACATTACTTTGCAGGCTATCTCTGCAGTAGACTGCAACTCCTCCCCCTTTGGCAGTTCTAGCTTGACGGAAGATGTTATAGTTGGGTATGGAAATCTCTGAATTTTTGGTGGCCTTCCTGAGCCAGGATTCAGACACGGCAAGGACATCAGGGTTAGCAGAGTGTGCTAAAGCAGTGAGTAAAACAAACTTAGGGAGGAGGCTTCTGATGTTGACATGCATGAAACCAAAGCTTTTTCGATCACAGAAGTCAACAAATGAGGGTGCCTGGGGACATGCAGGGCCTGGGTTTACCTCCACATCACCCGCGGAGCACAGAATGAGTAGTATGAGGGTGCAGCTGAAGGCTATCAAAACTGGTCACCTAGAGCGTTGGGGACAGAGAATAAGAGGAGCAGGTTTCTGGGCATGGTAGAATATATTCAGGGCATAATGCGCAGACAGGGGTATGGTGGGGTGCGGGTACAGCGGAGGTAAGCCCAGGCACTGGGTGATGATGAGAGAGGTTGTATCTCTGGACATGCTGGTTGTAATGGGTGAGGTCACCGCATGTGTGGGAGGTGGGACAAAGGAGGTAACAGGGGTATGAAGAGTGGAACTAGGGGCTCCATTGTGAACTAAAACAATGATCACTAACCTGAACAACAGTATACAAGGCATATTGACATTTGAGAGAGACATACAGCGAGGCATACAGTAATCACAGGTGTTGAATTGGGAAAGCTAGCTAAAACAGTAGGTGAGACAGCAACAGCTAGTCAGCTAGCACAACAAACAGCAGGTAAAATGGCGTTGACTAGGCAACGGGCCGACAGATAAAACAAACAAGCAGAATGGAGTACCGTGATTAATGGACAGTCCAGTGTGCATCAGCTATGTAGCCAAGAGATCAGTGTCCAGGGAGCAGCGGTGGATGGGCAGGGAAGCTGGACTGGCGAGTGTTATCCAGGTTAAAAAAACTAACAATGACTAAATAGCTTGTAGCTAGTTAGCTGGTTAGCGTCTGGAGGTTCTTGAGTGTGTTCTAAAAAATTTAAAATAATAGCGATTCCATATCACAATGGGTGAGGCAGGTTTCCTGGAAGGTATAAACAATTTAAAAATCAAAAAGAGATAGAAAGTAAATATGGGTCCAGAGAGTGTTTGGGACGCGGCGATTCAGACGGTTAGCAGGCCTGTGCTAACAAGCTAACAGTTCGTAGGCCCGGGCTAGACAGGGTAGCAGGGGTGTGCTACAGGTGCTCTGGCTGGGCTAGCTTCAAGCTAAGTGGGTGGAAATGCTAGCCAGGGGTAATCATCCGGGGTTGCAGTTTAGCTAGATAGCTAGTTGTGAAGATCCAGCTGAAAAATGTTCCGTTTGCGGTGGGAATCTGGGGATGAAAAATAAATAGGTCCGTTATGCTCTGGTTAGAGTCGCGTTGTTCGAACTGGCGAGAGGTTTCCGGGCTAAAGGTTAGCTGATGGATTAGCTGGCTAGCTTCAGTTGAGGGGTTTCGGTATTGATTGATTCTGTATTCATTTCTGATGAAAGCAACAGCATAATGGCTTTTTTCAAAAAGTTTCATTTTTGTGAGGGAATACAAATATTGTTACGCAAACTCTTGTTTCACATCTATTACAGATCTATGCTTTTTTTATTGTAGTTTTACTGATATAAAATGATAATCATCAGTGAGCATTGTCTTTACTCCAGATGGTTTGGAGGTGAGGTGCCCAAGAGTTCCTATCACTGGGAGAGAGGGCATGCCGAAAAAACGTGGTCATATTGAAGCTTCGTGGTGCCATCGCTCTTCAGTTGAAAAAGAAAAGCCAACAATGGTGGAGCTTAACTGGACAAAGAACACTGGACTGATACTGTGGTCCCTTTTAATAATGCAGTTACTTAAGGTAAGATTAATAACAAAAATATTTACATTTACTATATACTTTGAGGCCTAGCATGTTGTGTTGCCAATGGAGTTATGGGGTGTTCACTGCATGTTATGATTCCTTAGAATGGGATGTAACTATGTCAGAAGGGACAGTTGTTTATTGAATATATATTCTGTGTGTTACAGGTTCATCAAGGCAGAACATGACCCGGCAATCATCATGGAGAGACCATGTACCATACAGATTTATATCAAACCCAAACATATTGCTGAATCATTTCAGATACAATAGGTGTTGTGACGTGGCTCAAAAGAGTGCAGAGATTGTAATAGTTTACTCCAAATTTAAGAAAAAAAAACTTTATTATTCACATTGTGTTAGTTACAATTTCAATCATCAATATGTATGTAGGAAATGTGTTTGGGTTCGAGCAAAGCCACCCTTTGCCTTGATGACAGCTTTGCACACTCTTGGCATTCTCTCAACCAGCTTCATGAGGTAGTCACCAGGAATGCATTTCAATTAGCAGGTGTGCCTTGTTAATATTTTATTTGTGGAATTTCTCTCCTTAATTCGTCTTCTGTATATAAGTCCATATTTTGGCAAGCTTAACATTTCCAAAACTTCAAGTGCAGTTGCAAAATCCATCAAGCGCTTTGATGAAACTGACTCTGAGGACCACCACAGGAATGGAAGACCCTGAGTTACCTCTGCTGCAGAGGATACATTCATTGGAGTTACCAGCCTCAGAAATTGCAGTCCAAATAAATGCCTCACAGAGTTCATTTAAGACACATCTCAATATCAACTGATCAGAGGAGAATGCGTAAGTCAGGCCTTAATGTTCAAATTGCTGCAAAGAAACCACTACTAAAGGACACCAGAAAGAAGAGACTTGATTGGACCTATAAACACGAGCAATGGACATTAGACATGTGGAAATCTGTCCTTTTTGGTATGATGAGTCCAAATTTGATATTTTTGTTTCCAACCGTCATGTCTTTGTGACGCAGAGTAGGTGAACGGATTATTTCCGCATGTGTAGTTCCCACCGTGAAGCATGGAGGAGGTGTGGGTGTGCTTTGCTGGTGACACTGTCAGTGATTTATTGGGAATTCAAGGCACACTTAACCAGCATTGCTACCACAGCATTCTGTGTGATAAACCATCCCATCTGGTTTGCACTTCGCGGGACTATCATTTTGTTTTTCAACAGGACAATGACCCAGCACACCTCCAGGCTGTGTAAGGGCTATTTGACCAGGAAGGAGACTGGAGTGCTGCATCAGTTGACCTGGCCTCCACAATCACCCAACCTCAACCCAATTGAGATGACCACAGAGTTAATGAAAAGCAGACAACAAGTGCTCAGCATATGTGGGAACTCCCACTGTTCAAAAAGCATTCCAGGTGAAGCTGGTTGAGGGAATGCCAAGTGTGTTCAAAGCTGTCATAAAGGCAAAGGGTGGCTACTTTTAAGAATTTCAAATGTAACATTTGATTTGGTTACTACATGATTCCATACGTGTTATTTCATAGTGTTGATATCTTCACTATTATAGAATGTTAAAAATTGTAAAAATAAAGAAACCCTTGAATGAGTAGGTGTGTCAACTTTTGGCTGGTACTGTATATGCAGTGTCCTGCAAAAGTATTCATACCCACTGGATTTCAAATTGTGTGTTACAAAGTAGGATTCAAATTTATTTCATTATCAACAATCTACTCAAAACACTCTGATGTCAAAGTGGAAGAAAAGTGTAACAGTTGTTAAAGATGAATTTGTTTAGGGAAGCCTAAATATACCGGGACTTAATCAAATCTCGTAATACGTTACAGACTCAGTCTGTGAAATAATAGAGGTTGACATGATTTTTAAATGACTTTCTTTCTCTCTCTTCCATATATACAACATATGTAAGGTCCCTCAGTCAAGTACTGAATTTCAAAATGATGGTGCCGGTTTGCATGCTCTGACCCAACTTTGCTATTTTTCTTAAAAACGACAACTTTTTGAACATCAGATTGGCAGTTACTTACCTCAATTCTGGCTTCAACTTCGAATTCCGATCCAATTTTCGGGCTACCCAAGAGGAAATACTGGCATCAGAAACAAGAGAGGGGGGGGGGATCCTGGCGAGATTAAGGCGTAGGGAAAACTGTCCACCTCTTCTCTCCATTCAAATTTCCAATGTACTCAAAAATAAGATGGATGACCTCAGATCACATATTTGCTACCAACGCGATGTCTCAAAACTGCAATATCCTCTGCTTTTCTGAAACATGGCTCTCAGACAAGATACCCCCCGTGGCTAACCAACTCAATGGATTCTCCATTCACCGTGCGGACTGGACAGTGGGGTCAGAGAAATCGAGAGGGGGGTTGATTCTTCATCAACAACAGCTGGTGTGCTGACTCGAGCACGGTGGAAGTGTCAGCAAATTGTTCACCCGTCTTGGAATACCTGATTGTCAAATGCCGACCCTTCTACCTCCCAATGGAGGTTTCAGCTGTTATCATGACCCTTCGTATACATTCCACCCCAGGACAAGAAAAATAATAAGCTGTCACTTACGAACTGTGCAAGGCTATAAACAAGTGTGAAATCTTTCATCCAGAGACTGCTTTTCTCATTGCCGGAGGATTTTAATTCCGCGTCATTAAGACGCATGATGCCCAACATCCATCAACACATATCCTTTACCACTAGGGGCGTTGGAGTAATAATATAATAATAATAATAATATATGCCATTTAGCAGACGCTTTTATCCAAAGCGACTTACAGTCATGTGTGCATACATTCTACGTATGGGTGGTCCATAGACCATTGTTGTTCTACCCGCAAGCATACAAGGCACTCCCTCACACACAAGCACACTCTCTCTATCTCTCTCTCTTGCATACTCACAATCTCTTTCCCACACTCTCTACCCCTCTTTCTCTCGCTCTCCATGTCCTCTCTCGCTTCTGATGCAATTGACCACATCAATTCATTTATTTTCCTCCGAGTTGTGGAGGCCGGAAATGCCAAAGTAGAGTTAGCAGACATGGTAAATACGACACATGAAAACATGATGCTTACTGCTGATGGAAAGGGGTGGGGGGGTTTTAAACTTTGTGGTCTGAAGATTCTCCATCTTTTTTCCTAATAACCTCCCCCTGTGTATGCTTTCAAACAGGCATACACACCATGCGTAGTACTTTGTATTCAATTAAGGGTAATATTGTGGATGTTTGAGTGCTTCTGTATGTTTTTTATAAATGTTAGTCTAAAACAAATGTCAGATAATGTCTAGATGTTTTTTTTATAGTGGATCAAGTTTATAAATTGCCTTGCTGGGCTGATGAGACAGTGGATTGTGCAGTCAGATGGAACTGAGTAAATAGGCATTTTAACGTCATAGATTTAGCCGGAATAGACACAGTCTAGAATGTGGTTTTAATCAGAATGCAAGATTCAGCATTCACTGTATACATTCTTACGTGAAACAACATTTTAAAGTCAACCATTCATCTCTCCATGTACACCCTGGAGCAAATCATGAGAACAGGGACATTTAAAATGTTTTAATGTTTAACATAACTAACAAAATTACATTTAATGAAAATTGACCTGTAATTAACCTGTTGAGTGTTGGTGGCAGTATTTTGATGTTTGGATGAAAAACGTACCCAAATGAAACTTACTATTTCTCAGGCCCAGAATCTAGAATATGGAAATAATTGTCAGATTAGGATAGAAAACACTCAAGTTTCCATAACTGTTAAGATATTGTCTGTGAGTATAACAGACCTGATATTGTCGGGGGAAAACCTGAAGCAAATCCAACCAGGGAGTGCCTAAGAGAAACTAATCTCCCTGTTCCATTGCATGCCTTCCCTCCATTTAAAGGGATATCAACAAGATTCCTTTCCCCGTGGCTTCCACATGGTGTGAACAGTCTAAACATAGTTTCAGCCTTTTATTCTGAAAAATGAGCAAGTCCGATCACATCGCGTCTGTGGATGGCTGGGTGCAAGCAGAATTTTGCATGCACAAAAGCTTGGAGCAGACATTTCTCTCTTTCTCCTATTGAAAAAGCTACGGTCCGGTTGAAATATTATCAATTATTTATTGTAAAAACAACCTGAGGATTGATTCTAAAAAAAACATTTAACATGTTTCTACAAACTTTACGGATAATATTTGGAATTTTCATCTGCACGTCACGACCTGCACGAGCCTGTGGAATTCTGAACAAAACGTGCCAACCAATATTTGGATATAAAAATAATCTTTATCGAACAAAAGGAACATTTATTGTGTAACTGGGAGTCTCGTGAGTGCAAGCATCCGAAGATCATCAAAGGTAAGGGATTCATTTTATTGCTTTTCTGACTTTCGTGACCAGTCTATTTTGCAGCTAGCTGTTTGTAATGTAATGATATCCTAACATAAACGCTTGGATAGCTTTTGCTGTAAAGCTTTTTTGAAATCTGACACGCCAGGTGGATTACAAACAAGCTAAGCTGTGTTTTGCTATATTGCACTTGTGATTTCATGAAAATTAAATATTTTTTGTAATTCAATTTGAATTTGCCGCTCTGCCAAAGTGGATGTTGACGAAAATGATCCCGCTAACGGGATGGTTGCGCCATGCACACCCTGGAACAAATCATGAGAACAGGGACATTTAAAATGTTTTAAAGTTTACCATAGCTAACAAAATTACATTTAATGAAAATTGACCCTTCATAAGTCCAATATAAACTAATGTATGACACGAGATAAAATTTACAAATTCAACAGCACAATGGCAGAGTCATGTCTCATGTGTAAAACTAACAATGACTCAATAAACTATGCCTTCTGGGAATGATATGAAGTCCAAAATTCAAGGGCAGAGTTAGAAAGTTGGCTGTCAGAAGTATTACAATATAAATGTACTTTTAATCTGTCTGTCTACATATTTCAAGACATGGCATATGAGAGTGCAGTGAGAAACCCGATGGGTTGGACAATACTTTTTCTCGTCAATCATCTTGATTTTTTTTTAAACTTAAACTGGAAATCAGCTAATCCTCTATCGTTAACACAATGGAAAGATCAAATGCTTTATCACCTAAATGTGGATTGTCCGTGGGTGACGAAAAAAAACAAAATGGTGCAGTTTGAGGCTATGTGATAGGGTGATGCAGGAGCTGGAGATGATGTGGGCAGGTGGGTCTGGGTAGGGCTAATTTTGTGGAAGTTTGTATGCTTATGTATGTTTTTTGTATTTGTATGTTTTGTGTATAAAAAAAATGAATATAATGAAAAATACTGTAAAGTGTTACCTAAAACATAGAAACAATAGCGATCACAGTTGTAATTAACAATGAGTTTACACACATGAATGTCTCCGTTAAAACCACATCTACAAGAAGTCTATATTAGTTCAAATGATCTCTTCCGCCTTACAGCATGGGGAGGGGAAAGGTATGCTATGCATTCAGATAATATTTGTTACCACGTTAGCGAACTACCAGGGACCACACCAATACAATGATCATGTTGAATGCCTTGGTTGGTATCATCATCTTATTAGGAAACCAAATTCAAGGTAAACATTTTAGTCTTTCATTGTATCCAAATTGTGTATATAATGTTCAAATTTTACATATGTGTTTATTATATATTATAAGTAACGAATGTATGAACGGCACAATTTTATCTTCTTGTTGGGTAAATAATATTGTTGTTTTTGTAGGCCTTCGTGTTTACTGTTACAAAATATTTTATGTGTTTTTATATCTTATAAACTACATACTTAAACACTACATATGCATACAGACACCGACACAACCCAAAACAAATACATACACACACACGAACACACACAAAAACATACATACACACTTTTACACATGTTCTGCTCTGTAATTTACTTTACTCGTATTATCTATCCTGATGCCTAGTCACGTTACCCTGCCTTCATGTCATGTAACGTTACCCTGCCTTCATGTTACCCTGCCGTCATGTCACGTTACCCTGCCTTCATTCTCTACCTCAAATACCTTGTACCCCTGCACATTGATCTTTTACTGCATGTACAGTTGATGTCGGAAGTTTACATACACTTAGGTTGGAGTTTTTAAAACTCCTTTTTCAACCACTCCACAAATTTCTTGTGAAACAAATTTATTATTGTTTTGGCAAGTCGGTTAGGACATCTACTTGTAAACAATTGTTGGAAAAATGACTTGCATCATGCACAGACAGATTATTTCACCTATAATTCACTGTATCACAATACCAGTGGGTCAGAAGTTTGCATACATTAAGTTGACTGTGCCATTAAACATCATGGTAAATTCCAGAAAATGATGCCATGGCTTTAGAAGCTTCTGATAGGATAATTGACATAATTTGAGTCAATTTGAGGTGTACCTGTGGATGTATTTCAAGGTCTACCTTCAAATTCAGTGCCTCTTTGCTTGACATGGGAAAATCAAAAGAAATCAGCCAAGACCTCAGAAAAAAATTGTAGACCTACACATGTCTGGTTTATCCTTGGGAGCAATTTCCAAATGCCTGAAGGTACCATGTTTATCTGTATGAACACCATGGGACCATGCAGCCATCATACCACTCAGGAAGGAGATGCGTCTCCTAGAGATGAACATACTTTGGTGTGAAAAGTGCAACTCAATCCCAGAACAACAGCAAAGGATCCTCTGAACATGCTGGAGGAAACAGACACAAAAGTGTCTATATCCACAGTAAAACAAGTCCTATATTGACATAGCCTGAAAGGCCGCTCAGCAAGGAAGAAGCCACTGCTCCAAAACCGCATTAAAAAGCCAGACTACGGTTTGCAACTGCACATGGGGACAAAGATCAAACTTTTTGGAGAAATGTCCTCTGGTCTGATGAAACAAAAATAGAACTATTTGGCCATAATGACCATCGTTATGTTTGGAGGAAAAAGGGGGTGGCTTGCATACCGACGAACACCATCCCAACCGTAATGCACAGGGTGGCAGCATCATGTTGTGGGGGTGTTTCGCTGCAGGAGGACTGGTGCACTTCACAAAATAGATGGTATCATGAGTATGGAAAATGATGTGGATATATTAAAGCAACAGCTCAAGACATCAGTCAGGAAGTTAAAGCTTGGTCGTAAATGGGTCTTCCAAATGGACAATGACCCCAAGCATACTTCCAAAGTTGTGGCAAAATGGCTTAAGGACTGAAAAAAAAGCTGAAATAAATCTCTCTCTACTATTACTCTGACATTACACATTCTTAAAATGCTGGTGATCCTAACTGACCTAAAATAGGGATAATTTATTTTACCTTTAAATGTCAGGAATTGTGAAAAACTGAGTTTAAATGTATTTGGCTAAGGTCTATGTAAACTTCCGACTAAAACTCTGCATATATATATACAGTGCATTCAGATAGTATTTACACACCTGGACTTTTTCCACCTTTTGTTGTGTTACAGCCTGCACCCATCATGTCAAAGTGGAATTTGTTTTTAGAAATGTTTTGTCATTCATACAAAATACAAATCTAAAATGTCTTGCCCATAGGTATTCAACCCCTTTGTTATGGCAAGCCCAAAATACATTTAGGAATAAAAATGTGCTTAATTAACAAATCGCATAATAACTCATTCTGTGTTCAATAATGGAAAGTGGAAAGTTCCACCGGGGGGTCACCTGAAGATTAACTGTTCTATTGGTTTCTGTCCCAACTCATTATCATCATCAGTCTCATGGTGTAAATTGGATGAAGAAAGGCATTGCGTTGCTGTCAACATTAATGCTCACGTTCAAACATGGTGGAGAGATTTGACAGACGGTACAGGGATGTCATTTCTAGTTTTTGTCAACATATCCAATCCAGATTCTGGTCTATACAGGTGTGAAATTCACAGTTCTGTAAGTCATGCCATCAATGTTATCGTCTCAGGTAAGCAGTTCATTAATCACCATTCTCAGATTGTAATACAAATTGCATCAGTCAAAGGTTATAATGTTAACTTATTTTGTCGGACACAAACTCAGCTTTACTTAGACACCATTGATATTTGATTCCTTGAGTGTTGAGTTGGTCACTGGGCACACCACGTCATTTCAAAGTGGAAATGTGGGTAATATTTGGTTGAGATGCTGATCAATGAGATTTCAAAATTGTATTAACCCACTCAAAAAGATAGCTAGAAGTGTGTTGAATTCCCAATGTGTTATCGTGCTTTTAACCATTTAAAAGCACAATCAAATTTTTAAAAAATTGGTTAGTGCAAGTGATCAATGGTGTTTGAGATTCTGCACGTTATTATAACAAGATCTCCACAGACCAGCGACCTTTCCATGTTATCTTGAAGATGAACGCTTTCTATGATTTACATAAGAAATGTATAGTCACATTGACCTCAAAATGTGGCCGTGGATGTGTTACTCATTTTAAGGTTGAATAAATACTGATAAATTAGTTAGACTGCCTTAGACTGCTGCACCACTCCAGAGCCCAGTGAGCAATACTATACACATAAAAAGTGAAATAGATATGTTCTAACCTTCTCATTTACAACTGTGACCTGGCCGAGATAAAGCAAAGCAGTGTGACAGAAACAACATCACAGAGTTACACATAAACAAATGTACAGTCGGAAGTGGAGAGAGCCATCTATTTTATAGTAGTACTGAAACACATCTGAGGTTTTTATCTTTGTTTCCATACAAATAAAGGTATTTTAATCAATTATATGAAGAGTGCATTGGTCCTCCTTTCATTTTATTTAAAGTGCATTTAATGTTTGATTAAAATGGATTTAGTCCTATTTTTTACATAGATTTTGGGATGAGATGGAGACGCGAATCCAACATATTAATCAACTTATCAACTTGGAGATAACATTTGAAATCAACCAAAGCTTGAAACACTAGGCCTATATGTATTGTTTATTTTTTACTTTAACTCTGGGTTGACTTGAAACAAAGCTGTTGATTACTTTTGACATGCTATGTAGCTCTAGCCCTATTGATGATATATGACTTATAAAGTATGGTTACATTTAATTTGCTCTGTTAAACCTAAGCTTTGGAATGACTTAGATAATAACTAAATAGATTCACTGTTGCTAAGAGATCTCTCAACAATCATTCTCACAATAGCACATTGGTAGTAGTCATTTCGGTGCTGGCAGGTAGCCTGGTGGTTAGAGAGTTGGGCCAGTAAAGGTTGCTGGATCGAATCCCAAGCAGACAAGGTAAAAATCTGTCGTTCTGCCCCTGAACGAACCCATTGTTCGTCGGTAGGCCGTCATTGTAAATAAGAATTTGTTCTCAAACTGACATGCTTAGTTAAATAAAAATAAATAACACGTTTTGAAGCTGCGCTTGGTTTAAAACCCTGGATTTGAGAGACCACATGGTTAGCTGTAGATAGATAGTTGCTGCCCAGCCTGGATATAACGTTGAAAATCTGACGTTGTTTCAAAGGTACAAGTTCAACAGATTTTATACAAGGTTTTGCTCTGTTGAAAATTAGTTACTATGATGACATAATCCTGTGATTGAAATTTTACCCTAAAAAAAAACATTTTACTTTGATAACTTTTTTCAAATCCAATGTATTTTCAGTTTGTGCCCAGTGGGTGATGAATATGTTCTGTTTAGCAGGTGAGAGGAAACATGTGGTCGAGCGTGGGGAAAAGAATGACCATAAGCCAGGGGAAGGTACAGTATGACCCTCTCACTCACTATACGTTCTGTATGACCAAATCACCTTTAATTATAGCTATTCATTAAAGAATAATGTACTTTTTCAATCTCGGTCACCTCACCAAAACTGACTTGCTATAATATCATTGATGTTTGATCCATGAGTAATTGTTCAGTTGGTCGATGATGAAAAGGTTCTGTCTAGCAGGATAGAGGAAATTTGTGGTAGAGCACGGTGAAGAGAATGAGAATAAGTAGGGGAGGTATGACATTCCCACTCACTAAGTTCTGTCATGACTACCATTAATGCGAATCAAACGCTATTTATTAAATAATTAACCATTTGTCATTATTACGCAATTAAATTAATAATATAATAATTTATTAAGTAGTAATCTGGGGCACCACGGGAAAAGTTCATTTAACGAGTTACCATTTCCCGAATTAACTCAAAATATCAAAATATCTCGATATCATAGCCATCATCCATCAATCATTTGCTCCTATTTCAGTCTCATTCTGAATGTCGTAACATCCTAGAAATCTGCACGAACCCTAGTCTCCATGATGAATCAGATTGACTTAATTATTTATTAACTGACTAATGAAATAATCACACAGAAATAAACACACACAGGATATAATTGAATATTAACATAATGCAATGAAAAGTCCCTAGCGGACTAAACCATTATGACGGCTTGTTACACAATTTATTTATTTATTATTTCCACTTTATTTAACCAGATATGCCAGTTGAGAACAGGTTCTCATTTACAACAGCCACCTGGCCAAGTTTAAGCAAAGCAGTGCGACAAAAACAACACGAAGTTGCACATAAACAAACATAGTCAATAACTTGAAATAAAATAAAAATAGAAAGATCTAGGGTAAGTAATAATATGGGGATGAGGTAGTAGGGTGTGCCATTTACAGATTGGCTGTGTACAGGTACAGTGATCGGTAAGCTGCTCTGACAGCTGATGCTTAAAGTTAGAAAGGGAGATTTAAGACTCCAGCTTCAGAGATTTTTGCAATTCATTCCAGTCATTGGCAGCAGAGAGCACTGCATTTCTAAATCCGAATGAGTGGTTGTTATGGTGAGGGGGTGGGGAGAGAAAGAGACAAAGGAATTCAAATATCGTACATACAGTTAAATAATGTGCTCATCGTAAATGTGGATATTTAGCATCCTAACAACCACTCAAATGCATTGTACATATTTACGTTTGTATGTCTTTGTCCTCTTACTTTGTTGAAAATGCCCTGTCCATTTCCTGGGGAGTCAGTTGACAGAAAGTCTGGTTGTGTCTGTTAGAACGGATCTTTCAGAGGTGTACCACACTGTGTTCCGCGGGCCTTGTCCTTCGCTCTGTTTGTTTAGCATAGATACCCGAGAGATACCTATAGAGGTGAGAGGAAATTGTTCTTTGTCTCTCGTCTTCGGTCGAGTTTCCTAGGCTAACTGCGCATAAACAGCTGCAGAATGTTCCTGTGTAGTCTTCTTCTTCTGGAGAGTTTCAGAGTCTTACTATTTTCTGGTATTGTAGTCTTTAAACCATTTCGTAAAGTATTCAGCTCGCGGTGCACATATACTGGTCTTTAGTTTTAACCCATTTCGTAACGTTCAGCTCACGCTGTCTGTCACGCTGGTCTGGTATAGTCTAACCATTCGTGACGTCTGTCTCAACACCGTCCGCCTGCTTGGTCTAATATGTTAATTATTTAGGAGTCCTTTATAAGCACTCCGGCAAAAAGGGTGTTCCATCCTTTTGGCATAATGTCTGTGCTCACGTGGGCGTGGTTACTGACTGGGTAAAACTTTACATGAAAAACAATTATCTCGTTTGGAAGGCTAAAATCACATTTCATCTTCTCACAAATTGGTTCATATTAAATCATATAAGTTTTACAACATCTAAATGTAAATCTGATAACTGGGACGAATACATTTGTAGAGTTAGTTATTTGCTTATACAGTCCTTAAAGATATCACAAAACACCAATCTCCTTTTAACAAAAGGGTTATTTCCCCTCAAGCCTGCATGGTAAATGAGAGACAGTTCCATCATAAAACTGGCCAACTTTGACCCACTGTAACCTGATCCTTTGGATTTTCACAGGAGAGTCATGACATTTCAGAATGAACAAATCCCCTTAACATGCAGTTATTCATCAAAAGAAATGCTGTACTTTTTAAATATCACTCACACATTGCTGGGGAGACGTTTTAACCTATTATCATCACATTTACATTTCTGTTTATATTGCGATTATTTTTGAAATGCATAACAATGTAGACATCCAACAGATTACCTAACACTTTTTTTTGCCTTTTCTAAAGACAAGCTCAGTGTCATCGGGAACATCATGCGTATCGTCTTGTTCGTGTCTCTCACTTTGCTTGTCATGGGGTTGTGTGGGCGGTGGGTTATGAAAGATAAAGGTATGGTACCAATCTTCCTACTTCAGTTAAAATAATCTAAACAAACAGAGGACAATATCCATGTTTTACATTTCCTTTTATGTTTTGTTATGAAATCGTTGTTGGGAGACTTTGGACCAATCCCAAATGGATACCTAAAACTTTTGGGATTATTTGATCGCTACAAGCAAAGTTAAAAAAACTTTAACCTTGCCTTTCCGAGGGCAAGGTGGAGTTGTTATCATGTTGATTGCACCTGTCAAATCCTATCAGATCTCCACAAGTGCATAGCGTGTTGGGTCTAGTGGTCCACTTATGTTACTGAATGTCACCCCTGTCTCCTTGCAGGAAAATGCTGTCCTGTGTGGAACCCACCACCAGAGGGCAGTATAATGCAGTGTTCCGATGAAGAATCCCCACAGGCTGGCTCGTCTAACATGGAGATGACCACAATGGCTGCAGCTGCATGGACTGACTCCCCAGAAGACTCCTCTGAAGAAGATTATGATGACTGTGTGTGATGCTGATCTGAGAAATACTATACAATAATACAAAAGTCTATATTTAGTCATGTGCTTTTATTCATTTTAAATACATTTATACATTGCCAGTTAAAATCATATTTTTAAAGTGATGCAGCAGAGTTTTTGAAAGTATTGCTCACGAGCCAAAATGGATTCATGGGAATTGTACACGATTGTGTACAACACCAACCATTTCGTATGATATGTTACATCCCGGAAAATGTTTTTTAATAAAATCCTACAACTCATATATATTATGTATTTGTAAGTGCTTAAGGCACCAGTAAAGATGTCATCCCCTGCGAATGATGCAGCACCTCCCCTTTCGCCAATTAGTGACACCATTTCAAGCTCAAATGGGACAGGAGATATGCTTGTTCAAAGTTTGGAATTACTAACGTACAAACGGACGGCGACAGAGCCATCGTCTCCCCTCCGATTTCTTTGTGGAGGAGAATAAAGTGCCAATTACACGCCAGCGAAGAGCAAGACCGATGTGTGTTAAATCTACTCCCTTTTCACTTTTAGTATTCGTCCAAATTTGAACCTACCAGGTAAGACAGAACCTACTATGGACGAAGCTAACTAGGGAAGAGAGAGAGAATAAGCAAATAGCCTAATACACAAACTCTGAACCTCTATCTATTGAAGGGGAAATCTGGGATTGGTACATCAATTTGGGAATTTGACCAGGGCTTTGTTGTTGTTTGAATCGCCGATTGCCCCTTTATTTCTGTGCTCATTTTCAAACATTAAATCGGTAGCTATTTATTCATAAAATTATGGTTATTCAATCACATCAGAGGGATTCATTAACTTTTGCACAGACATCAGGCTGCTTTTGCCTCCAGCAGAGAATACGGACACAGACAGAAAGGATCAAAGAAGATGACATATCCCTTCATCCAACTAATAGATGGATGAAAGACCTAATGATGAAGGTAAATTCTCAGAATAAAGGTGCACTCTCCTGTGCTCATGCATCACACACACGCAGGCACACACACACACACACACACACATTCACACAGATGCATGTCTGTGCACACACAAAGCTGTGATTTACAAGGCTTCTCCGTCAGACTCCCACTCAGATTGGTCCTAAAAAATGATCCAATTAAATGGCTTTCTCCTTTCATCACTGTCACTCCCATCATTACCCAGGATGCTTAGCGCCCTCTCTGATTGGTCACTGACTCAACACAAAGTAGTACACAATAGGACAGGCAGCGGAGTAAGTACGTTCCAAATGGCACCCTATTCCCTAGTCTAGTGCACTACTTTTGACCAGAGCCCTATAGGCCCTGGTCACAAGTAGTGCAATAAATATCCATAAATCAATCAAATGTATTTATAAAGCTCTTTTTACATCAGCAGATGTCACAAAGTGCTTATACAGAAACACAGCCTAAAACCCCAAACAGCAAGCAATGCAGATGTAGAAGCATAGTGGCTTGGAAAAACTCCCTAGAAATGCAGGAACATAGAGAGGAACAAGGCTTTAAGGGGTGGCCAGTCCTCTTCTGTCTGTGCTGGGTGGAGATTATGAGAGTACATGGCCATTAAGGTCCGATTGTTCTTCAAGATGTTCAAACGTTCATAGAAGAACAGCAGGGTCAAACAATAATCACAGTGGTTGTAGAGGGTGCAATAGGACAGCACCTCAGGAGTAAATGTCAATTGGCTTTTCATAGCGGAGCATTCAGAGGTCAAGACAGCAGGTGCGGTAGAGAGAGAGAGAGGGAGAAAGAGAGAGTGAGAAAGAGGGAGAGAGAGAGATGGTCGAAAACAGCAGGACCAGGGCAAGGTAGTATGTCCTATGAACAGGTCAGGGATCTTAGCCCCCCGGCACATAGACTATTGCAGCATAGATACTGGAGGCTGAGACAGGGGGTGTCGGGGACAGTGTGGCCCTGTCCGAGAAAGCAAGGGTGCTTCGTCACACGAGTGCCTTGCTGTTCACCTTCACACCCCTGGGCCAGACTACACTCAATCATAGGACCCACTGAAGAGATGAGTCTTCAGGAAAGACTTAAAAGTCGAGACTGAATCTGGGTCTCCCACATGGATAGGCAGACCATTCCATAAAAATAGAGATAAATAGGAGAAAGCCATGCCTCCAGCTGTTTACCTACAAAGTATAGGGACAATAGGGAGGCCTAAGTCTTCTGACCATAGCGTATATGTAGGTACAGTATGTACGGCAGGACCAAATCAGAGAACAAAGTTGGATCAGGCCCATTTGATGCTTTATAGGTTAGCAAAAAAAAAAATTGAAATCAGCCCTTACCTCAACTGGAAGCCAGTGTAGAGAGGCTAGCACTGGAGTAGTCTGCTTGATTTTGGGGGTTATAGTCAATATTCTACCTGCCAAATGTTCTGTATTTATTGCTTTATCCAGGTAGCCGGAGAGTAGAGCATTGCAGTAGACTAATCTAGAAGTGAAAAAGCATGGATTCGTTTTTCTGCATCATTTTTGGACATAACATTTTAGATTTTTGCATTGTTACGAAAATGGAAAAAAGCTGCCCTAAGAAACATTCTTGTATGTTCGTCTAAAGAGAGATCAGAGTCCAGAAAAAATGCCAAGGACCTTCCCTGTGTTATTTGCGATGACTGTACAACCATCAAGATTAATTGTCAGATTGTTTCTTGTGACCTAAAACTAGCATCTCTGTCTTGTCGGAATTTAAAAGTAAACAATAGTGGTCCTAAAACGGAACCTTGAGGAACATTAACTTACCATTAATTTGTCAGAGAACAAACCATCCACAAATGGTGTCAAAAGTGGCACGAAGGTCTAAGAGCACAAGGACAGACGCAGAGCCTTGGTCTGACGCCATTAAAAGGTAATTTAGCACTTTCAGCAATGCAGTCTCAGTATTTTGATGGTGTCTAACACCAGACTGGAGTGTTTCGCAGACATTATTTGTCTTCGGGAAGACAGTGAGTTGCTACACAACAGCTTTTTTGTTGTTGAGAGGAATGGGAGATTCGATATAGGCCAATATTTGTTTTTACATTTCAGGAGAGGCTTTATTACTGCCAATTTTAGTGAGCACAGGAAATAGCTCTTTCAGTAGTTTTGTTGGAATAGGGTCTAGTAGGCATTTGGAAGGTTTAGAGGTACAGGGTTAAAACACTTGAGTGTCTCTATTGATCCTAGGTCCTGGCATTTCTGTGCAGACTCAGGACAACTGAATTTTGGAGAAATACAAATATTCAAAGAGGAGTCCATAATTGTATTTCTAATGATCATTATCTTTTTGTCGAAGTAGTTCATGAATTCATCACTGCTAAAGCGAAAGCCATCCTAACTTGGAGAATGTCAATTTTTTTGTTAACCTGTTGCGTCGAGCAATCCCGTATCCGGGAGCGTAATTATAGCCTCAAGCTCATTACCATAACGCAACATTAACTATTCATGAAAATCGCAAATGAAATGAAATAAATATATTGGCTCACAAGCTTAGCCTTTTGTTAACAACACTGTCATCTCAGATTTTCAAAATATGCTTTTCAACCATAGCTACACAAGCATTTGTGTAAGAGTATTGATAGCTAGCATAGCATTAAGCCTAGCATTCAGCAGCCAACATTTTCACAAAAACAAGAAAAGCATTCAAATAAAATAATTTACCTTTGAAGAACTTCGGATGTTTTTAATGAGGAGACTCAGATAGCAAATGTTCAGTTTTTCCAAAAATATTACATTTACATTTACATTTAAGTCATTTAGCAGACGCTCTTATCCAGAGCGACTTAGGAGAAATCACTCCGTTTTGTTAATCACGTTTGGCTAAGAAAAAACCCTGAAAATTCAGTCATTACAATGCCGAACTGTTTTCCAAATTAACTCCATATATCGACAGAAACATGGAAAACGTTGTTTAGAATCAATCCTCATCTTTCGTGGCAGTTTGGTTTCTCCTCTGAAGCAAATGGTAAAATACAAGCAGCTGGAGATTACGCAATAATTGCAACGGGGGACACCAAGCGGAGCACCTGGTAAATGTAGTCTCTTATGGTCAGTCTTCCAATGATATGCCTACAAATACGTCACAATGCTGCAGACACCTTGGGGAAATGACAGAAAGTGTAGGCTCATTCCTTGCGCATTCACAGCCATATAAGGAGACATTGGAACAAAGCGTATTCAAAATTTGGGGCATTATCTGTTTGAAATTCCATCTTGGTTTCGCCTGTAGCATCAGTTCTGTGGCACTCACAGACAATATCTTTGCAGTTTTGGAAATGTCAGAGTGTTTTCTTTCCAAAGCTGTCAATTATATGTATAGTCGAGCTTCTTTTCGTGAGAAAATATCTTGTTTAACGACATCACGCTACCATGTTCCCCAAGGGCACCCACCCCACACTCAACTCAAAAGGTGACGCACAGAATGCAAAAATATTCGTAGAAATATTTAACCTCCACACATTAACAAGTCCAATAGCTCAAATGAAAGATAAACACCTTGTTCATCTACCCAGCAAGTCAGATTTGTAAAATGTTTTACTGCAAAAACATAGCACATATTTATGTCAAACCACCACCAAAGACACAGCTAATTTAAATAGCCATTTTGTCGAACAAAAGATGTAATCACAAACTCAGGATTAAAAGAAAAGTAATTCACTAACCTTTTGAAAATCTTCATCAGATGACAGTAATAGGACATGTTACACAGTACATTTATGTTTTTTTTCAATAATATGCCATTTATATCCATAAATCTCTGTTTACAATGACGACATGTTCAAAAAATGCTACTAAAATGTCCGGAGAAATTATGACAACTCCACCAGATAACAGCAATACACATCATAAACTTTGACTAAATATACATGTTCTACATATAGTTGGAAAGATACACTGCTTCTTAATGCAACCGCTGTGTTACATTTATTTTTAACGTTACAGAATTTGTTCACTAGGCAATAATCTGAGGTGGCACTCAGACATAAGCAATATTTCTCTGCTATGTTGGAGTCAACAGAAATACAAAATTACAACATAAATATTCCCTTACCTTTGATGGTCTTCGATCAGAATGTAGTGGAAAGAGTCATATTTACCCAATACATCATTTGGTTTCGAGTTGTGTGTCTCTATATTAGCATATGCTAGCAGCTTCAGCTGAAATGCACCCAAAATGACTTCTGGTCCCGCACATTTGCGCATCAAAACTTCAAAATTACATATTATATGTCGACTAAACTGGTCAAACTAAGTGCAGAATCAAGCTTTAGGATGTTATAAACGTACAAAACAATTGGCAATACGACCGGACAAAAGGAGCTCCTCTCAGGCAATCTGGAACAAAGGGAATGACTGTGTACCATTCGCGCCAGAACGCACGTCTATTTTATCGCAACACCTAGAATTATGGCTACCAAAATGTCAAAGCTTGCGCGATCTTCTCCATTACTCGCCCTATTGAAAGAACACATCCCGCCGAAGACACAGAAACTGATCCCAGATCCGTAGCTGGTTGGGAAGGGTGGGAGCGATGACGTCAAAGTTGGCCCGACTTTCCTGATGACAGAGAGAGTTTTGGAGAATGGCTGCCCTGTGAGTTCTGCTTTACATACAGACATAATTTGAACGGTTTTAGAAGCTTTAGAGTGTTTTCTATTCAATTATTATTATTATATGCATATATTAGCAATTTTGGACAGATTTGTTTTCTGTTTACTATGGGCACGCAATTCCTCCAAAGGGGGCAGTATTGTGCATAGCCTTAACAGGTTAAAACGGGAATGTTTTTTTATCCAAAAATTAAAAGAGCGCCCCCTATATCGAAGAAGTTAACGTCTTAGTGACAGGTGGGCAGTATTGAGGAGCTTGGATGAATAAGGTGCCCAGATTAAACTGCCTGCTACTCTGTATATGCAAATTATTAGTAGTATTTGATATAAAACACTGTGACGTTTCTATATATAACAGAACTCATATGGCAGGCGAAAACCTGAGAAAAATCCAACCAGGAAGTGGGAAATCTGAGGCTTGTACTTTTTTAACTCATCCCCTATTGTAGATACAGTGGGATATTGGTTATGTTGCACTTCCTAAGGCTTCTACCAGATGTCAGCTAACTTTAGAACTTGTTTTAGAACTACTGAACATAACGCGCCAATATAAAATTAGATGTTTGATATAAATATGCACTTTATCGAACAAAACATACATGTATTGTGTAACATGAAGTCCTTTTAGTGTCAACTGATGAAGATCATCAAAGGTTAGTAATTCATTTTACCTCAATCTGTGCTTTTTGTGACTCCTCTCTTTGGCTGGAAAAATAGCTGTGTTTTGGTGGTAACCTAACATAATAGTTTGTGGTGCTTTCGCAGTAAAGCATTTTTGAAATCAGACACTGTGGCTAGATTAACGAAAATGTTATCTTTAAAATGGTGTAAAATACTTGTATGCTTGAGGAATTTTAATTATGAGAGATTTTTGTTGTTTTGAATTTGGCGCCCTGCACTTTCACTGGCTGTAGGCGAGGTGGGACGCTACCGTTCCACATATCCCAGAGATGTTAAATTTGCGACAGTATAAAAACAACATTTTTGATTGTTTTTAATTCTCCTCAATCAGGTTGGAAAAGTAGGCTGATTCAGCAGCAGTAAGGGCTCTTCGATATTGTACGGGAACTGTCTTTCCAAACTAGTCGGAAGACTTCCAGTATGGTGGAAATCCATTTTCGTTCCAATTTTCTGGAAGCTTGCTTCAGGGTTCTGGTATTTTCTGTATAACAGGGAGCTAATTTAACATATTTTCGTACTTCAATGTCCTTGGGTAGGTGGAGGGAGTCTGGAAGGGCATCTAGGAAACTTTGGGTTGTGTGAGATCCAGGGTATAATTGTGGCAATAAGTAGGTCCGGAGACAGGTTGGACAAAACTCAGTCGATAATGGCTCCAAAAGCCTTTTGGAGTGGGTCTATGGACTTTTCCATGTGAATATTGAAGTCACCAAAAAGTTGGATATTATCTGCCATGACTACGAGTTCCAATATGAATTCAGTGAATTCAATAAGGGATGCTGTATATGGCCCAGGAGGCCTGTAAACAGTTGCTATAAAAAGTGATTAAGCAGGCTGTATAGATGTTATTACTAGATGCTCAAAAGACAAAAACGCAGTCATTTTTTCGTACGTTGAAATTTGCTGTCATAAATGTTGCAACACCTTCACCATTGCGGGATGTGAGGGAGATAATGGTTACTAGTAAAACCAGGAAAAGAGGCTTCACAGTACATTCATCAGGCTATGATCAGTGATTAGTTCATTGACTATGACTGCCTCGGAAGTGAGGGATCTAACATTAAGTGCTCTTCTTTTGAGATGTGAGATATTATCAAAATCTCTTTCAATAATGACAGGAATGGAGATCTTTATTCCAGTGAGATTGCTAAAGCGAACACCGCCTTCTTAAGGTTTGCCCGACCTAGATCGAAGAACAAAAACGGTCTCAATGGGGAAAGCTGATTTGACTACACTGACTGTGCTAGCTCAGACTCCACTTTCCTGGCAGGCTGGCTAACAGCCTGCTGCCTGGCTTGCACCATATCTCATTGTGGAGCTTGAGGAGTCAGAGCCCTGTCTTTGTTGATAGATAAGATGAGAGCACTCCTCCAGCTTGAATGGAGTCCATCAATCCTCAGTTCCACTTGATGACCTCTGACTGTTTCATCCTAGCACTGTTGTTGCCGCCGTGGATAACATTATCCTTGTACCATCTACACACGGCAGTTTTAGCCTCAGCCAGTAACATATTTAGATGAACCTTTACGTCGGTAGCCCCGCCCCCTGGTAAACAATGTATGATCACTGGATGATTATTTTAAAGCAATTTTACAGGTAATGGAGTCGCCAATGACTTGTGTTTTTAATTTGCCCAAGCTAATTGTAGGCTGTTTCAGCAGCTCAGACCCATAACTGGTGGAGGAGAGAACCGAGAAGATCAGGCTCTGATGCTTAGAGGAGAAAACCAGTTGAAAGTTTTTATTGGCTGAATGAAAGTCACCAGTTAAGCATGCCTGCAGCATTTCTTTCCAGAAGCCATGAGAAATTGTTCATCTGTGGGGACTGTGGAAGGGTTCTCTCACAAATACCTGTATTTACTTGTGACACAGACACTTTACCATCCTTTCCAAAACTTAAATTGCCCTTGCCTAACGATTTGTCTTAAACCAAGCTTGCAACTCGGCTATCCTCACCATAAGGCAACAGTTCTCCTGTATATTAAGATTACAGCGACTGCAACGGGAAGGCATAATGTTACTTAGCTTTTTTTCCTCGGCCGGAGGAGATCCCACAGATTTATGTCCAGATAAAGCGTCCGGGTGAAAAAGTTTAATGAAAAATGTTGTGTGAGGACAAAACTAAGACCTTGGTAGACTTGTTAAATACAGAGTTTCATCAACTACAGTGGGGCAAAAAAAGTATTTAGTCAGCCACCAATTGTGCAAGTTCTCCCACTTAAAAAGATGACAGACAAAATGAGAAAACAAATTCCAGAAAATCACATTGTAGGATTTCTATGAATTTATTTGCAAATTATGATGGAAATGGAGTATTTAAGCATAGGCAATTTAAGCATAGGCAATATGCTTTAAAAAAAATCTGAATGGTAGATCTCGGCTTGTTTGGACTCAAAAAGTGATCTTGGCTCAGAAAATGTTGGCGACCACTGGGCCAGTGTTGTAACTTCCACTGGGAGGCAGCATCAAGCTACAGTATGTGCTACTGTGCTGCAGTTAAGTAACTGCATGGCCCCTCATCCCAAACACCCCTCTCCAATGCGTGTTTATATAGTGACACGCATAGAGGAGAGAGAGAGCGAGAGAGAGAGATATCCTTCAGTATAAAAACACACACCCTCTCTCTATATGCCAGAAAATCTCTCAGGTCTCCACACAACAGTAATGCCAGTGTGCTCTCGGTGACTCTACTCATGGATCTGCATCTTTCCGCAGACTGTCAGTGGATTGACATATATGACAGCTCGCCTACAGAACGTTTCTATGTCGAAACGACAGGAGAGTAAATTGGAAATAATCCTGTGGACCAGATATGCTACCATGGGCATTTTTCTGATGCACTTTGCAACTTTATAGTTATTTCATAGAGATACAACTGATAAGGATGAAAAGTTATTTGATTAATTTTAATAGTTTGAAGAACAGAGAAACAAAACATGGCATTACAAACTTCGAATGACACTTCCTTGTCAACATTCCTGGACTGTCTGCCACGCCTGCAGAGCAAATCATCCATGAACGCATCTGGAAATATGAGCAAGGAAGTTACCAATACCACCTGTACCAATGCGTCTGTCATCACAAAACCCCCATCCGCACGACAAAAAGGTAATACTGGAAGATTCCTAAAGACGCTCTATAACTCTCTCTGTTGTTTTGAGGTTCTTGAATAATTTCCTATCATTTAATTAATTACATGAGATTAATTCCTCCATTAAATGATATGATGGGTTGTGAAGAAAATCATTTTCAATATTTGGCATTGTTTGTCACAGCAGCAGGTTGTTCACACCACATTGAACAATAGGGTAACTTGGGGGAAGACGCCAACCTTAATGGAAATTTATATTTTCTGAGAGAAAAAAAGTAAAGTTCGGTAAGATTTAGATATGTGCATGCTGGCTATCCTAAGGCAAACACATTTTAAAGGGAAATAAGTGGGCAGAATATTTTTTGTTGCAAAATCACCCCGGAGATTTGTGTGTTCAAATTAATTTTATTTTGACATTTTTGAGTAATTGCCTCTTAAAAAACAATAAATAAATCAAATTTTGGAACAAAATGACATTGCACATGTAAAGGACGTCATGCTGCTTGCTTAGAGAGTACTACTTCCTCTCGATTCGGCCTGTTCCTGGCGCAAACTCTGCCTTGCTGGCACAGGTGACACCTTCCTGAAGCGTCTTACCAGTCAATGCCACACAAAAGCTAGTTGTTCGGTGATGCAAGTGGGGACACATCGGATAAAACAGATGAAATGTTTAGTTGAACAAGACTAGTGGCATCCAGGGAAAGTGTTGAAAATACATTTGGTGACCACTCATTCAGTGTGCACATAATGTAATGGTTCTTTATCTAGGCACAAACAAAAGTTAATATACAGTACCAGCCAAAAGGTTTGAACACACCTACACATTCAAGGGTTTTTCTTTATTTTTACTATTTTCTACATTGTAGAATGATAGTGAATAATCAAAACTATTAACCTCTAGCGTCGAGCAATCCCGTATCCGGGAGCGTAATCATAGCTTCAAGCTCATTAGCATAATGCAACGTTAACTATTCATGAAAATCGCAAATGAAATGAAATAAATATATTCAAACCAAACACAAGCTTAGCCTTTTGTTAACAACACTGTCATCTCAGATTTTCAAAATATTGATAGCTAGCATAGCATGAAGCCTAGCATTCAGCAGGCAACATTTTCACAAAAACAAGAAAAGCATTCAAATAAAATCATTAACCTTTGAAGAACTTTGGATGTTTTCAATGAGGTGACTCAGTTAGGTAGCAAATGTTCAGTTTTTCCAAAAATATTATTTGTGTAGGAGAAATCGCTCCGTTTTGTTCATCACGTTTGGCTAAGAAAACCCCCGAAAATTCAGTCATTACAACGCCTAACTTATTTCCAAATTAACTCCATAATATCGACAGAAACATGGCAAACATTGTTTAGAATCAATCCTCAAGGTGTTTTTCACATATCTATTCGATGATAAATCATTTGTGGCAGTTTGGTTTTTCCTCTGAACCAAATGGAAAAATGCACGCAGCTGGAGATTACGCAATAATTTAGACGGAGGACACCAAGCGGGCACCTGGTAAATGTAGTCTCTTATGGTCAATCTTCCAATGATATGCCTACAAATACGTCACAATGCTGCACACACCTTGGGGAAACGACAGAAAGTGTAGGCTCATTCCTGGCGCATTCACAGCCATATAAGGAGACATTGGAACACAGCGCATTCAAAATCTGGGGAACTTCCTGTATGAAATTTCATCTTGGTTTCGCCTGTAGCATTAGTTCTGTGGCACTCACAGATAATATCTTTGCAGTTTTGGAAACGTCGGAGTGTTTTCTTTCCAAAGCTGTCAATTATATGCATAGTCGAGCATCTTTTCGTGACAAAATATCTTGTTTAAAACGGGAAAGTTTTTATACAAAAATTAAAAGAGCACCCCCTATATCGAATAAGTTAAATAACACATATGGAATCATGTAGTAACCAAAAGTGTTATATAAAAATATTTTTGAGATTTTTTGAAAGTAGCCACCCTTTGCCTTGAAGACTGTACCTGTAGTAGTTGTTTCTTTGCAGTAATTCGACCATGAAGGCCAGATTCACGGACTCTACTCTGAAAAAATTATGTTGAGATGTGTCTATTACTTGAACTCTGTGAAGCATTTATTTGGGCTGCAATTTCTGAGGTTGGTAACTCTAATGAACGTATCCTCTTCAGCGGAGATAACTCTCGGTCCTCGTTTCCTGTGGCGGTCCTCATGAGAGCCTCTTTCGTCATAGCGCTTAGTGTTTTTTGCAACCGCACTTGAAGTTCTTGGAAATTTTCCTCATTGACTGACCTTCATGTCTTAAAGTAATGATGGACTGTCGTTGTCTTTTTGCTCATTTGAGCTGTTCTTACCATAATATGGTCTTTTACCAAATAGAACTATCTTCTGTATACAAATAGGGATATCTTCTGTATACCACTCCTGCCTGTCACAACTGGCTAAAATGCATTAAGAAGGAAAGAAATTCCACAAATTAACTTTGAACAAGGCACACCTGTTTATTTGAAATGCATTTCAGATGACTACCTCGTGAATTTGGTTGAGAGAATGCCAAGAGTGTGCAAAGCTGTCATCAAGGCAAAGGGTGGTAACTTTGGAGAATCTCAAACTGTTTTCGGTCACCTGGCTGGAGTGATTTCTATTGATACCCCAACCACATCGATCTCAACATATTCACATTATATTATTCAATTAAATATGGTCTCCTTCAATTTTATATTTGGTCATATTTAATTTAAATGAGGCATCTTTAATTCATATTCAAGCTTATTATGATCTACAAGAATAAAAAACCAAGCAATTGTTATATGCTCGACTCTCTTTGACTGACAATAAGAACAAATCAGTTTTTGCCACTGGTTGTTATGCACCACTGAACATTACAATAGTTGAGAAACTCCTCACGGCTGGCTGTGTCTGGTACATACTTAGTAGACTAGGCGTCTATTATCAGACTGAGACAGACCTTGTGGTTCCAGGCTATTCGCTGTTCTCTCATAGGTTTTTACTATAGTAGAGGAGGAAATTAAATCAAAGTCTATATAATTCTATATATTTCACACTCCACTGGTGCATCACTTTTATGGCTCAATATACTGAAATTGCATTTTCCACAGAGCATCACTATTAAAGTTCATATATTTTAAACTTAACTATCACCAGACAAAGTTGTGTAATTAATCAAATATAGAAAAAAATGAAAACCTGTGGAGATACCTTTCCTCAAAATAGGAGAGGTATGGACCAAAATTATGGGGAAAAGGTATAGAACTGCACTCATAGATACGACACAAGCCCCCCTTACATACAAGCATATGCACGCATGCACACAGACAAGCACACACACACACACACACACACACTTCTTATAATGTAGACTTCA
This sequence comes from Oncorhynchus gorbuscha, assembly GCF_021184085.1. NCBI lineage: Eukaryota > Metazoa > Chordata > Actinopteri > Salmoniformes > Salmonidae > Oncorhynchus > Oncorhynchus gorbuscha. The sequence continues at coordinate 41,070,161 of NC_060193.1, read as the reverse complement.
TCTGCAGACTCCATAGCAAAAATGTTTTCAGCTGACTCGGAGACAGAGAAATTTATGGCCTGACAGTAACTGTCCCTTCCATCCAAGGTTATTACAATAAACTGAAACTAAAACAAAACGAATCCTGAAAAAAAACTGAAATAAAATATTTAAACCACAAGGCTAAACTTCACTTCACTCCACTGTTTTGGTCCTGTGGCTATCATGCTGTAATGGTGTGAAGCGAACCTATGCATTTGTGGAGATACTATGTGAGAGCAAAGTCTTGCATCTCACTCATCTCAATATCTGTGGTGCTGCTCATGGCAAAGTAATTTCGCTGAGTCTACACTCTTAAAATAAGGACTGACTCAAGGAACCCTTGAGATTATCAAGGAAACCCTAGAGTTCTTCAAGGAACAATGGCTGTTTAATGCTTCATATTTGCACCTTCCTGGAGGAACCATGGAATGGAGGCTTGGCTTATTAGGGGCGTGGCTTTAATATATATTTTTCAGAGTAGATGCCATTCCTGTTAAACTTTTCTGCTGTATTGTCAAGGTTTAACACTGACAGTTTTGTAGCATCAATGAGGCTAACAGAGGTTTATGAGTTCCTCAGAAGCCTATGCAAATCCCATAGTTGGATTAGTTACCACTTTAATACTGAATGTAATCAGCAATGTTACTATTATATTAGAATATATAATTCTATACATTTTCAAGGAATTTTTGTTGCAGTTAACAAACTTAACAGGAATGACATTTACGCTAACAGTGGACCAAACAACTACCTGAAAGGCACACCTCTAATCCGATAGGCTGCCACCTCCTATATTAAAACAGTTAAAAATTGAACTCATCCCGTCACAAAGGGTTCCGGTTTGAACGTTTACACAGGGGCTCCTTAAATACCCTTTTCAGAGGTGTTCCTGGAGAAACCTTTTTCAACTGGAAAGGTTCTGCCGGTGTGGCAACACAAAATAATCTTCAAGGCAACTTTACTTCTATGAGTAGAGAGTACTTTTAGAGTACTTTTAACAAAACCCGTTTTATACATAAAATAAAGGCCATCATGAATGATGTTGTCACGGTTTTCCTTAGGTGAAAGAGAGTCAGACCAAAATGCAGTGTGGCTATTGCGATCCATGTTTAATGAAACAAAGTAAACACGAATCAAAAACAATAAACGTAACACGAAAACCGAAACAGCCTAATACTGGTGCAAAGTAACACAGACACAGTAACAAGGACAATCACCCACAAAACCCAACACCAAACAGGCTACCTAAATATGGTTCCCAATCAGAGACAATGACAAACACCTGCCTCTGATTGAGAATCATATCAGGCCAAACATAGAACTAGACATACTAGACATGGAACATAGAATGCCCACTCAGCTCATACCCTGACCAACCAAAACATACAAAGCAAACTATGGTCAGGGTGTGACAGATGTTCCATTTTTTAAATAAATGCGACCCACGCCATGTAAAAATCAGTCTGACAGTATTTTTTGACAGTATGGTTTGAAGTGAATGAAATGCACCAGAAAGGTATTACAATCATACAATAATGTATGATTGATCCTGTGTAGAAAATAACATCACTAACCCCGTTAGCATCCACAGTTTAAATGCAGGTAATTTCATACGGTTTAAAATAAAATCAGGACAGCTGTGATGGAAACATTAGGTTTCGGTACAATTTTATAAATGCTGACAGATCATTTGTTTGTTCGACATGGCAGGATTTGTTTGGTGTCTGTAAAATTAATTATGATTAAAAATTGGCTGTGGAAACGCCTTTGTGCGTAAATATTGATATAATAACCATATCGAAGTAAACTTTAAGTCGTGATGATATGGTGTGCGGCCCTCCCACTACGACTTGGGAAAGCATACAGTTTATTAGGCTATTACAACCGCATCGTGCAGCAACCAGAGGTTTCTGGCATAACCCTGGATCTACCAGGCGCAAATTTTCACTCGTGACCCAATTTTCAAATCGTGCAACCCCATTTGGGGTTGCGACCCCTAGTTTGGGAAACCCTGATTCTAACCCTGACTCAGTGCAATGACATTGCCACAAGCAGCACTGCAGATATTGGGAGCATTTGAGTGGTAAGGATAAAGCTGTAGACTGTAGATGAACAGTCTAGGAATGAAGTGACAGCCGAAAGTCGGACCCGAATGTGGTTTTCTAACAGCAAGGCTCAGATTAACATGGCAGTGTTGCTATTGTTTATGAAAGGTTTTCTTTATAATGTCGAAGTAGACATATCACACACTCACAAACTAAATTCATAATATAATATGTGTACATTGTACAATCACTTAGAGAGAAAGAGCCTCAAATATCACATTTATTTGTATATCCACTGTTGTACATATTAATCCTGTTTCAGTCATGCCTTGGGTAACGTTCGCGTTAGTCTAACAAAAACACCCTAATGATTTGTTGACAATAGAGCCTCCCACAATGCAGACAAAACCTGCAGGATGAAGTTGGTTGAAGGGCAAATGCAGAAGCTTGCAGTCCACTGCAGTCAAAACCTCACAATCTTTGATTACAGGATTCTTGTAAAGTTAATGCAGTTGACATGTAGATGCAAGGGGACATTGCCCTGCGTAAGGTGCCATCTTTCGGATGGGACATTAAAGCAGATGTCCTGACTCTCTGTGGTAATAAAAAATCTGATGGCACTTATCGTAAGAGTGCAGGTGTTAATCCTAGTGTCCCAATTTTGCCCTATTCCATCATGGCCATCTAATCATCCCCCTCATTCCTAGATGGCATATATCACTCCTCACATCTCCACCTGATGTGTGGTGAGCATTCTGGCGAAAAATGGTTGCCGTACATCACCCAGGTGGGTGCTGCACATTGGTGGTGGATGAGGTGAGTTTCCCCCTTACTATGAAAAGCGCTTTGAGTACCTCAGGCTGTAAAAAAGTGCTATATACTGTAAATCCAATCAATTTTTATATAAATCTATGTCACGACTTCTGCCGAAGTCGTTGCCTCTCCTTGTTTGGGCGGTGCGGGAGGCTCTATTGTCATACACACAGCATACAAACCAGATAGGTTACCTCTGTGAATAAGGAAGGTTGTGTTTATGTAGACTATGAGTTACACACACTTAAACAAGAATAGACTGAGGTACACTTCTCAATCAGTATGTTTACCTTTATTTAGCCATATCAATCATAATGATCATTATGTGGTCCTCTGTAACTCAGTTGGTAGAACATGGTCCTTGCAAAGCCAGAATTCCAGGACCACCCATACATCAAATGTAAACAGGCATGACTGTAAGTCTCTTTGGATAAAAAGCATCTGCTAAATAATATTATTATTATCATCATTATGACCCTGTCGGTCTCCTCTCCCATAGCCCTGTGCTGTGGCATCTCTTTATACTGTATTTGACTGTATAGTTGTTTGTTTGCTTAGTTAGTGGCTGTACGTGTACTGTAGTTAGCTGATTAGAGCAGTGGTAGAGGAGACTCAGAGGAACAGAGAGGTGTCTCAGCAGTGGTAGAGGAGACTCAGCGGAACAGAGAGGTGTCTCAGCAGTGGTAGAGGAGACTCAGAGGAATGGAGAGGTCTCAGCAGTGGTAGAGGAGACTCAGAGGAACAGAGAGGTGTCTCAGCAGTGGTAGAGGAGACTCAGAGGAACAGAGAGGTGTCTCAGCAGTGGTAGAGGAGACTCAGAGGAACAGAGAGGTGTCTCAGCAGTGGTAGAGGAGACTCAGAGGAACAGAGAGGTGTCTCAGCAGTGGTAGAGGAGACTCAGAGGAACAGAAAGGTGTCTCAGCAGTGGTAGAGGAGACTCAGAGGAACAGAGAGGCGTCTCAGCAGTGGTAGAGGAGACTCAGAGGAACAGAGAGGTGTCTCAGCAGTGGTAGAGGAGACTCAGAGGAACAGAGAGGTGTCTCAGCAGTGGTAGAGGAGACTCAGAGGAACAGAGAGGTGTCTCAGCAGTGGTAGAGGAGACTCAGAGGAACGGAGAGGTGTCTCAGCAGTGGTAGAGGAGACTCAGAGGAACGGAGAGGCGTCTCAGCAGTGGTAGAGGAGACTCAGAGGAACAGAGAGGTGTCTCAGCAGTGGTAGAGGAGACTCAGAGGAACGGAGAGGTGTCTCAGCAGTGGTAGAGGAGACTCAGAGGAACAGAGGTGTCTCAGCAGTGGTAGTGGAGACTCAGAGGAACAGAGAGGTGTCTCAGCAGTGGTAGAGGAGACTCAGCGGAACAGAGAGGTGTCTCAGCAGTGGTAGTGGAGACTCAGAGGAACAGAGAGGTGTCTCAGCAGTGGTAGAGGAGACTCAGCGGAACAGAGAGGTGTCTCAGCAGTGGTAGAGGAGACTCAGAGGAACGGAGAGGCGTCTCAGCAGTGGTAGAGGAGACTCAGAGGAACAGAGAGGTGTCTCAGCAGTGGTAGAGGAGACTCAGAGGAACGGAGAGGTGTCTCAGCAGTGGTAGAGGAGACTCAGAGGAACAGAGGTGTCTCAGCAGTGGTAGTGGAGACTCAGAGGAACAGAGAGGTGTCTCAGCAGTGGTAGAGGAGACACAGCGGAACAGAGAGGTGTCTCTGGTCGACATCACCGGTCTTCTAGCCATCATTAATCCATTTTTCATTTTCCATTGGTTTTGTCTTGTCTTCCCACACACCTGGTTTCTATTCCATTCATTACCTGTTGTGTATTTAACCCTCTGTTTCCCCTCATGTCTTTGTCAGAGATTGTTTTATGTCAGTGTTGTGTTTGTTATATAGGTGCGCGACGGGTCCTCGTACCCATGTTTGTTTATGTCTGTACTTGGTAGTGTTATGGAGCATGTTACTTGGACATTTATTAAATGACTCCATTTTACACTCTGTTTTTGACTCTCCTGCGCCTGACTTCATTGCCACCTATACGCACGACTCTGACAATCTGTTCATAAAACTAGTCAAATGCATCTGAAAACGAACTGAAACTAAACTAAATGTACATAAAAAATTGTTGAACTAATATAAATAAAACGACTGTACAGTTTAAGTCGGAAGTTTACATACACCTTAGCCAAATACATTTATACTCAGTCAAACCTGACATTTAATCCTAGTACAAATTCCCTGTTTTAGGTCAGTTAGGATCACCATTCTATTTTAAGAATGTGAAATGTCAGAATAATACTAGAAATAATTATTTATTTCAGCTTTTATTCATTTTATGACATTCCCAGTGGGTCAGAAATTTACACTCAAATAGTATTTGGTAGCATTGCCTTTAAATTGTTCAACTTAGGTCAAACGTTTCGGGTAACCTTCCACGAGGTTCCCAAAATAATTTGGGTGAATTTTGGCCCATTCCTCCTGACAGAGCTGGTGTAACTGAGTCAAGTTTGTAGGCCACTTTGCGCACACACACTTTTTCAGTTCTGCCCACAAATTTTCTATAGGATTAAGGTCAGGGTTTTGTGATGGCCACTCCAATACGTTGACTTTGTTGTCCTTAAGCCATTTTGCCACAACCTTGGAAGTATGCTTGGGGTCATTGTCCTTTTGGAAGATCCATTTGCGACCAAGCTTTAACTTCCTGACTGATGTCTTGATGTTGTTTCAATAAATCCAATAATTTTCCTGCCTCGTTATGCCATCTATTTTGTGAACTGCACCAGTCCCTCCTGCAGCAAAGCACCCCCACAACATGATGCTGTCACACCCGTGCTTCTCTCCCGCTTTTTCCTCCAAACATAACAATGGACATTATGGCCAAACAGTTCTATTTTTGTTTCATCAGACCAGAGGACATTTCTCAGAAAAGTACTATCTTTGTCCGCATGTGCAGTTGCAAACCGCAGTCTGGCTAATTTATGGCGGTTTTGGAACCGTGGCTTCTTCCTTGATGAGCAACATTTCAGGTTATGTCGATATAGCACTAGTTTTACTGTGGATGTAGATAGTTTTGTACCTGTTTTCTCCAGCATCTTGGTCCTTTGCTGTTGTTCTCTGATTGAGTTGCACTTTTCGCACCAAAGTACGTTCATCTCTAGGAGACAGAACCTTCCTGAGCGGTATGACGGCTGCGTGGTCCCATGGTGTTTATACTTGCGTACTATTGTTTGTACAGATGAACGTGGTATTTTCAGGCATTTGGAAATTGCTCCCAAGGATGAACCAGACTTGTGGAAGGCTATAAGTTTTTTTCTGAGGTCTTTGCTGATTTCTTTTGATGTTCTCATTATGTCAAGCAAAGAGCCACTCAGTTTGAAGGTAGGCATTGAAATACATCGACAGAAGCTTCTAAAGCCATGACATAATTTTCTGGAATTTTCCAAGCTATTTAAAGGCACTGTCAACTTAGTGTTTGTAAACTTCTGACCCACTGGAATAGTGATACAGCGACTTATAGGTGAAATAATCTGTCAATAAACAGTTGTTCGAAAAATGACTGGTTATGCACGAAGTAGATGCCCTATCTGACTTGCCAAAATGATAGTTTGTTAACAATACATTTGTGGAGTGGTTGAAAAATACGTTTTAATGACTCCGCCATAATTTATGTAAACTTCCGACTTTTACTGATGTTTTAATATGTGATCATTGTCATCTGCCTCTCTCTCTCTCTCTCTCTCTCTCTCTCTCTCTCAGAGATGGACTCGGTGCGCATCCTGCTCTACTCTCTCATCTTCCTGCTCAGCGTCTTTGGCAACCTTCTGATCATTGTGGTCCTGACGGTCAACAAGCGCATGCGCACGGTCACTAACTCCTTCTTGCTGTCGCTGGCGGTCAGTGACCTGATGTTGGCTGTCTTCTGCATGCCCTTCACGCTCATCCCAAACCTGCTGGAGGACTTCATCTTCGGAGCCGCCATGTGTAAAATGGTCACCTACTTCATGGGTAAGATTGTGGCCATCTCCAGACCATCTGCAAAGCAGTCGAACTGCACAAATTCACCAATTATCTAATTCCATGTCGTCGTTTCTGGACTATCATTAAATGTGAAGATTTGTTTATATCAAATCAGTACTCTAGGTTTATTATGTGATTAAACTAATCATGTAAACATTAATTAACTAGGAAGTCAGAGCACCACGGACAATGTTGAGAATTAGAGTTATAATTTCCCGAATATAAATCTTCAGATATTTTAATATCTGATCAATTACAGTCTTCTACTAATTAATTATTATTACTTCATAAGTTCTCATTACTGAATGTCGCAAACACTTGGATATCTGCACGAACTCTAGCCTAAATGATGAATCAGCGATATACAAAATTGGTTTAATTATTTATTTACTAACTAATATACGTAACATACGTAACAAATGAACAGTAGATATTGGTTACTACACAATATATTGATACGTCCCTAGTGGGCTAAACCGGTATGATGGCTTGGTAGATAATGGAAAGGGGTGGGGACAGATAAAAGAGCAGGAAAGACTAAATGGATTCACTATGCACAGTTGATAATTATATTAATTGAAATGTTAATCCTTTGCACATGAAAGGCCTCTCATTCTCAAAGAAATTGCAATGTAGATATATACATTTGTTTGTTTTGTTGTCTCTCTGATGATATCGCTGGTCCGTCTGTTGAAGAATCAATCGACAGAAATTCTTGGGTTGTGTTCATAATGGATATGTCAGGCGTGCCATGTTCTTAGAATAGATGTTTCGGCAGATGTCAGTACTCTCATCCTAGGTTTATGTCATTTCTAGCTGCAGACCAGTAATTCTATATTTAGGATTGCTCTTATTTTGTAGTGATTGATAGTCTCAGTGTTTAACAATTTCTAGCCATGTAGCCAACACAACACGCGGTCTGGTTTTCTGGACTTGTAGTTTTAAACCATTTGTCAGCCATGTAGCCACAGCTGCATGCGGACTGGTCTAATGTAAGTTTCGTCAGGAGTGGGTTTTATACACTTCTGAGAAAGGGGCGGTCCATGACTCTGGCATAATGTCTAGGCTCACGAGGGTGTGGCCACTGACTAGTAAAAATTATCTTGTTTAGAAGGCCAACATGACATTACATCTTCTCACAAATAGTTTCATATTCAATCGTATATTTTAACTTTTTATGGCTGCAGGGGCAGTATTGAGTAGCTTGGATGAAAAGGTGCCCATTGTAAACGGACAGTTGCTAATATATGAATATTATTATTAGTATTGGATAGAAAACTCTAAAGTTTCCAAAACTGTCAAAATATTGTCTGTGTGTATAACAGAACTGATATTGCAGGCGAAACCCTGAGGAAAATCAAAACAGGAAGTACCTTCTATTTTGAATACTCCATGTTCCATAGCCTCCCTTTGCTGGATTTAATGGGATATGAACCAGATTCCTTTTCCTATCGCTTCCTCAAGATGTCAGTCTTCAGACATAGTTTCAGGCTTTTATTTTGAAAAATGAACCAGAACGATAACATCGCGTCAAGTGGTCACATGAGTTTTGCTCACGCAACAGACTTTGTATAGGTATTACTTTTCCCTCTCCTACTGTAAAAAGACATTTGCGGTTGATACATTATCGATTATATATTTTAAAAACAACCTGAGGATTGATTATAAAAAACGTTCGACATGTTTCTGTGGACATTATGGAAACTATTTGGAATTTTCGTCTGCGTTGTCGTGACCGCTCTTTCCTGTGGATTTGAACATAACACGGCAAACAAACGGAGGTATTTTGGATATAAAAATAATCTTTATGGAACAAAAGGAACATTTGTTGTGTAACTAGGAGTCTCGTGAGTGAAAACATCCGAAGATCCTCAAAGGTAAACAATTAATTTGATTGCTTTTCTGATTTCCGTGACCAAGCTACCTGAAGCTAAGTGTACATAATGTTTTATTGTGCGATCGATAAATTTACACGAACGCTTGTATTGCTTTCGCTGAATCATTTCAAAATCTGACACGACATGTGGATTAACAAAAGGCTAAGATGTGTTTTCCTATATTGTGGTTGTGATTTCATGAATATAAATATTTATAGTAATATTTATTGAATGTAGCGCTATGCTATTCAGCGATTGTTGATGACACTTATCCCGTTAGTGGGATTGCAGCCATAAGTTTTAAACATTCAAGGTAGAAAACGAATAGAAATGTTCACTTCCAAAGCTACCGTTATTCTGTGCTATACCGTCCTTCCTGATGTCACCAAATAAACAACTTAGACAGGATTGTTCTTAATACCCACGGACCATTCCCACAGTCTCAAAAATATAAATTGTTTAAAACCTGTCTTGGGCAGGGGGCAGTTTTTTGACCTCCGGATGAAAAGTGTGCCCACTTTAAACTGCCATGCTACTCAGGCCCATATCCTAGGATATACATATACTTACTATATTTGTTTAGAAAACGCTAAAGTTTCCACAACTGTTAAAATAATGTCTGTGAGTATAACAGAACTGATATGGCACATGAAAACCCGAGGAAAATCCAACCAGGAAGTACTATTATTTTGAAAGGCTGTTTTTCCATTGAAAGCCTATCCACCATACAAAGACTTAGGACCCAGTTCACAATCTCTATGGCTTCCTCAACATGTGACCAGACTTTAGGCATTGTTTCAGGCTTTTACTCTGAAAAATGAGGGAGATGCACCATGTTCAATGAGAGGACAGTGGAAATTTCCAGACATGAACCAAGCATGTGATCGGGAGCGCGCATTTCTTGTTTACTTTTTCCATTCAAATCAAATCAAATTTATTTATATAGCCCTTCGTACATCAGCTGATATCTCAAAGTGCTGTACAGAAACCCAGCCTAAAACCCCAAACAGCAAACAATGCAGGTGTAAAAGCACGGTGGCTAGGAAAAACTCCCTAGAAAGGCCAAAACCTAGGAAGAAACCTAGAGAGGAACCGGGCTATGTGGGGTGGCCAGTCCTCTTCTGGCTGTGCCGGGTAGAGATTATAACAGAACATGACCAAGATGTTCAAATGTTCATAAATGACCAGCATGGTCAAATAATAATAAGGCAGAACAGTTGAAACTGGAGCAGGAGCATGGCCAGGTGGACTGGGGACAGCAAGGAGTCCTCATGTCAGGTAGTCCTGGGACATGGTCCTAGGGCTCAGGTCCTCCGAGAGAGAGAAAGAAAGAGAGAATTAGAGAGAGCATATGTGGGGTGGCCAGTCCTCTTCTGGCTGTGCCGGGTGGAGATTATAACAGAACGTGGCCAAGATGTTCAAATGTTCATAAATGACCAGCATGGTTGAATAATAGTAAGGCAGAACAGTTGAAACTGGAGCAGGAGCATGGCCAGGTGGACTGGGGACAGCAAGGAGTCCTCATGTCAGGTAGTCCTGGGACATGGTCCTAGGGCCCAGGCCAGTTGAAACTGGAGCAGCAGCATGGCCAGGTGGACTGGGGACAGCAAGGAGTCATCATGTCAGGTAGTCCTGGGGCATGGTCCTAGGGCTCAGGTCCTCCGAGAGAGAGAAAGAAAGAGAGAAGGAGAGAATTAGAGAACGCACACTTAGATTCACACAGGACACCTGAATAGGACAGGAGAAGTACTCCAGATAAACAAACTGACCCTAGCCCCCCGACACATAAACTACTGCAGCATAAATACTGGAGGCTGAGACAGGAGGGGTCAGGAGACACTGTGGCCCCATCCGAGGACACCCCCGGACAGGGCCAAACAGGAAGGATATAACCCCACCCACTTTGCCAAAGCACAGCCCCCACACCACTAGAGGGAAATCTTCAACCACCAACTTACCATCCTGAGACAAGGCTGAGTATAGCCCACAAAGATCTCCGACACGGTACAACCCAAGGGGGGAACCCAGACAGGCAGATCACAACAGTGAATCAACCCACCCAGGTGACGCACCCCCAGGGACGGCACGAGAGAGCCCCAGCAAGCCAGTGACTCAGCCCCGTAACAGGGTTAGAGGCAAAGAATCCCAGTGAAAAGAGGGGAACCGGCCAGGCAGAGACAGCAAGGGCGGTTCGTTGCTCCAGAGCCTTTCCGTTCACCTTCCCACTCCTGGGCCAGACTACACTCAATCATATGACCCACTGAAGAGATGAGTCTTCAGTAAAGACTTAAAGGTTGAGACCGAGTTTGCGTCTCTGACATGGGTAGGCAGACCGTTCCATAAAAATGGAGCTCTATAGGAGAAAGCCCTGCCTCCAGCTGTTTGCTTAGAAATTCTAGGGACAATTAGGAGGCCTGCGTCTTGTGACCGTAGCGTACGTGTAGGTATGTACGGCAGGACCAAATCAGAGAGGTAGGTAGGAGCAAGCCCATGTAATGCTTTGTAGGTTAGCAGTAAAACCTTGAAATCAGCCCTTGCTTTGACAGGAAGCCAGTGTAGAGAGGCTAGCACTGGAGTAATATGATCAAATTTTTTGGTTCTAGTCAGGATTCTAGCAGCCGTATTTAGCACTAACTGAAGTTTATTTAGTGCTTTATCCGGGTAGCCGGAAAATAGAGCATTGCAGTAGTCTAACCTAGAAGTGACAAAAGCATGGATTAATTTTTCTGCATCATTTTTGGACAGAAAGTTTCTGATTTTTGCAATGTTACGTAGATGGAAAAAAGCTGTCCTCGAAATGGTCTTGATATGTTCTTCAAAAGAGAGATCAGGGTCCAGAGTAACGCCGAGGTCCTTCACAGTTTTATTTGAGACGACTGTACAACCATTAAGATTAATTGTCAGATTCAACAGAAGATCTCTTTGTTTCTTGGGACTTAGAACAAGCATCTCTGTTTTGTCCGAGTTTAATAGTAGAAAGTTTGCAGCCATCCACTTCCTTATGTCTGAAACACATGCTTCTAGCGAGGGCAATTTTGGGGCTTCACCATGTTTCATTGAAATGTACAGCTGTGTGTCATCCGCATAGCAGTGAAAGTTTACATTATGTTTTCGAATAACATCCCCAAGAGGTAAAATATATAGTGAAAACAATAGTGGTCCTAAAACAGAACCTTGAGGAACACCGAAATGTACAGTTGATTTGTCAGATTTGCCATTGACTAAGCTTTTGTCCGGTTGAAATATTATTGATTATTTATGACAAAAACAACCTGAGGATTGATTTTAAACATCGTTTGAAATGTTTCTACTATCTTTTATTGTACTTTTTTGACTTTTTGTCTTAGTGTTGAGAGCGTGCTTTGTGCCTTTGGATTTCTGAACTAAACGCACCAACAAAATTGAGGTATTTGGACATTGAGATGAACATTATCGAACAAAACAAACATTTGTTGTCTGACATGGAGACCTGGCAGTGCCACCAGATGAAGATAATCAAAGGTAAGTGATTCATTTTAATGCTATTTCTGACTTTTGTGACACTCTCCTTGGTTGGAAAATGGCTTTATGGGTTTCTGTCTAGGCGCTGACCTAACATAATCGCAGTGTGCTTTCGCCATAAAGCCTTTTTGAAATCTGACACAGCGGTTGCATTAATAAAGAAGTGTTTTGGTTATCCTGACCTGAACACCATGGTCAATATAATAATAGGCCATAATGAACCATGAAAACGATGTACATTTTGTCTGTACTCTTTGGTCGCAATGTTATGTTTTTTTTAGATAAACAGCTTGTTTTTGTACGGTAACTGTGCTAAGGGTGGAGTTTAGAGCGGGGTGAGGAGTACTGGGCAGGTGTGACTTCCACACCTACAGTAGCCGGGCTATAACTGTCTATTGTCCTGTTAATCTCGATACAAGTGTTTGAAAACCTGTTTTCAAAATGCCACCATCTGTCCATCACTACTGTAAATAAAAACACAGCATCTTATTTACATTCTTCATTGTAACCACCTTCCAATTTTTGGGGATTTACATTTTTCGTTAAATCTAGTTCAGATTGAAGTATAACTTTTGAGTGACGCCTTTAGTGAGAGGTCAAATGCTTTATTATTTAATAATGCCTGCCCTCCGAATTCATAACTAAGGGGAGTTTTTTGCGCCATTATTAGTTACGTTGTTTTAGTTTCAACGTGCAGACTGGCACTAATAACAGAGGGAACGTTTTCCTAGTCAGTGCCATTATTAGTGCAATGCCCCTTAAAGTGTTGCTCTGTGCTACCCATTGGGGTGGGGTGGGGGCCCAGCATCCCACCCCAGCATTTCTGTCTAGAAGCCCAGCATCCCGGAGTCGCCTCTTCACTGTTGACGTTGAGACTGGTGTTTTGCGGGTACTATTTAATGAAGCTGCCAGTTGACGACTTGTGAGGCGTCTGTTTCATTCTGACCAATGGGGCTGTGCTCAGTATCAACATAATGATTTGTTTCATACTGATGAAAAATGTACTCTGACTTAGATTGCTGAAAACTGTTTAAACTAGTGGATGAGGAGAGTATAGTGGGGAAGGAAAAGCGACTGGGGGGGTGGAGGACGGTGTTATGCGGAAGAGGAAAAAGTGGCAGAAGATAGGAAAAGGCACAAAATGTTAGTGATGGCTGTTTAACAGTCTGATGGCCTTGAGATAGAAGCTGTTTTTCAGTCTCTCGGTCCCAGCTTTGATGCACCTGTACTGACCTTGCCCTCTGGAAGACAGCGGGGTGAAGAGGCAGTGGCTTGGGTGGTTGTTGTCCTTGATGAACTTTTTGGCCTTCCTGTGACATCGGGTGATGTAGGTGTCCTGGAGGGCAGGTAGTTTGCCCCCAGTGCTGCGTTATCCTCTGGAGAACCTTACGGTTGTGGGGGGAGCAGATGCCGTACCAGGCGATGATATCGCCTGACAGGATGCTCTCGATTGTGCCTCTGTAAAAGTGTCTTAGTGTTTTCAGTGACAAGCCAAATATATTCAGCCTCCTGAGGTTGAAGAGGCGTTGTTGCACCTTTATTACACGCTGTCTGTGTGGGTGGACCATTTCAGTTTGTCCGTGATGTGTACGCAGAGGAAAGTAAATCTTTCTACATTCTCCACTACTGTCCCGTCGATGTGGATAGGGTGCCCCCTCTGCTGTTTCCTGATGTCCACGATGATCTACTTTGTTATTTTCTTGACACCACTCTCAGAGGGCCCCCATCTCCTCCCTGTAACCTCCTCATTGGTAATTAAACCTACCACTGTATTGTCGTCTGCAAACTTGGTGACTGAGTTGGAGACGTGCATGGCCACGCAGTCATGGGTGAAGAGTGAGTACAGGAGAGGACTGAGAACGCACCCTTTTTGGGCCCCAGTGTTGAGGATCAGCGGGATTGAGATCCAGGGTCTCGAGCTTAATGATGAGTTTGGAGGGTACTATGATGTTAAATGCTGAGCTGTAGTCAATGAACAGCATTCTTATATAGGTATTTCTCTTGTCCAGATGGGATAGGTCAGTGTGCAGTGTGGTTGCGATTGCGTCTTCTGTGGACCTATTGCGGTGGTGGGCAAATTGGAGTGGGTCCAGGGTATCAGCTGGGAGGGGTGGGGGTGATATGATCCTTGACTAGTATCTCAAAGCACTTCATGATGACAGAAGTGAGTGCTATGGGGCGATATTTGTATAGCTCCGTTACCTTAGCTTTCTTGGGGACAGAAACAATAGTGGCCCTCTTGAAGCATGTGGCCACAAACTGGGATAGGGATTGATTGAACATGTCCATAAACATACCAACCAGTTGGTCTGCGTATGCTCTAAGGACGCGGCTAGGGATGCGGTCTGGGCCGGCAGCCCTGCAAGGGTTAGCACATTTAAATGTTTTAATCACGTTGGCCACGGTGAAGGAGAGCCCACAGGTTTTGGTAGTGGGCCGTGTCAGTGACACTGTATTGTCCTCAAAGCGAGCAAAAAGTTGTTTAATTTGTCTGGGAGCAAGATCTCTATATCTGCGAATGGGCTGGTTTTCTTTTTGTAATCCATGATTGCCTGTAGACCCTGCTACATACATCTCGTGTTTGAGCTATTGAATGGTGACTCTACTTTATACTTTCAGTTTTGCGCGAATGCTGTTATCAATCCACGGTTTCTGGTTAGGGAAGGTTTTAATAGTCACCGTGGGTACAACATCACTGATGCACTTTGCTAATGAACTTGCTCAGAGAGTCAGCATATCCATCAATGTTGTTGGCTGAGGCTATCCGAAACATATCCCAGTCCATGTGATCGAAGCAATCTTGAAACGTGGAATCCGATTGGTCGGACCAGCGTTGTACAGACCTGAGCTTGGGTGTTTCCTGTTTTAGTTTCTGTCTATAGGCTGGGAGCAACAAAATGGAGTCGTGGTCAGATTTGCCTGAAGGAGGGTGGGGGGGGCTTTGTATGCATTGCAGAAGTTAGCGTAGCAATGATCCAGAATGCTGCCAGCTCAAGTTGTGCATTCGATATGCTGATAAAATTTAGGGAGCCTTGTTTTCAGATTAGCTTCGTTAAAATCCCCAGCTACAATAAATGCAGCTACAGGATATATGGTTTCCAGTTTACTTAAGAGTCCAGTGAAGTTCTTTCAGGGCCGTCGAGGTATCTGCTTGGGAGGGATATACACGGCAAAATAATTATCTTGGTAGATAATGCAGTTGTCACGTTCTGTCTATCGTTCGTATGTGTTTTCCTTGTTTTAGTGTTGGTCAGGACGTGAGCTGGGTGGGCATTCTATGTTGTGTGTCTGGTTTGTCTATTTCTATATTTGGCCTGATATGGTTCTCAATCAGAGGCAGGTGTTAGTCATTGTCTCTGATTGGGAACCATATTTAGGTAGCCTGTTTTGTGTTGGGTTTTGTGGGTGATTGTTCCTGTCTCTGTGTTTGCACCAGATAGGACTGTTTAGGTTTTCACTTTTCTTGTTTTGTATAGTCTGTTCATGTATAGTCGTCTTTATTAAAAACATGAATAACCACCACGCTGCATTTTGGTCCGCCTCTCTTTCACCAGAAGAAAACCCTTACAGCAGTCGGCATTTGATTGTAAGGAATTATATGTCAGCTGAACAAAAGGACTTGAGTTTCTGTATGTTGTCATGATTACACCATGAGTCGTTAATCATAAAGCATACACCCCCACCATTCTTCTTACCAGAGCGGCGCGATGCATGAAGAAATTGGGTGGCTGTACCGACTCTAACATTTCCTGAGTGAGCCATGTTTCCGTGAAACAGAGAATTTTACAATCTCTTATGTCTCTCTGGAAGGTAACCCTTTCATCTACCTTGTTGTAAAGAGACTGGACATTGGCGAGTATACTCTGGAGCTCTGATAACTTAATTTTTTCCTAAGAATGCGAAGCTAGGCGACCATCTCTGTCAGCATCTTGTATGCTTGTCATTTACGACATTAACAATGTCTACACTGTATTTCTGATCAATTTGATGTTATTTTAATAATGGACAAAAAAAATTGATTGTCTTTCAACAACAAAGACATTTCTAAGTGACCCCAGACTTTTGAACGGTAGTGTAGTTCATGATTCAGTGACTCAAATGTCGAGTCCATTCTCAGTAGAATATTCCAGCCGACCATTTAGGCCACATAAAAATGTATTACCTCTCAATCTCCTCGCTATTTATGTTGAATAAAATTTCCTTTAAATTTCAACTATGCAAGCTGGGAAAACATTCAGTTTACATCTTCAAACAAAAACTGACAGCAATATCTGTAATAGTGGGAGACAAAGATCTGGTTTCAAGTACAGGGCGCAGCAGGTGTTTATTGTAAAGGACCACATGAGGAGGCAAGTAGCTGGGTCCAGGAGCAGGCAGAAGGTTATACACAGGTGGTCCAAAAAAGCTTCAGCACAAGCAGGGAAAAGGCTAGTAACATCATCCAGGAGATCAGGCAGTGGGTTGATAACAGGAAATCCGATAGACAAAAGTACAGGCAGGGAATAGGCAAAGGGCGTCGTTAGAGATACAGGCCAAAGCTATCATACACAGGAGGATTAATTACAGGAAAAACAGAACTCTGACTAGAAGTGTGTCACAAAAAAACAATACCAATGATGGGGTGCAAAGAACTGAACTAAATAGTGTTTGATAATGACATACAGGTGTGTGAACAGGTGGTCAGAATTCAGGTGATTGGGATCTGGAGAGTGAGCTGCGTTCAGGGATCTATGTGTTTGAGAGTGTGAGCTGGAAAGTGAGCTGCGTTCAGGGGATCTTCGTGTTTGAGAGTGTGAGTTGGAAGCAGACATTACAATATCTACAAAAGAAAAACATGGCAATAGTTTAATCACAATCCGAAAGTCAGTTTTCAGTCAGTAACGCAATTGAAATAACAAATAAATCCTGCAAATAACCCAATTATAATGGTTTGTAGTCTTAACATCTGGTACAGAACAATGACACAAATTATAATCAAAAACTAACATAATAACTTCTCTTCACAGGGATGCCACTTTAATTACTATGTT
Organism: Oncorhynchus gorbuscha; assembly: GCF_021184085.1. Classification (NCBI taxonomy): domain Eukaryota; kingdom Metazoa; phylum Chordata; class Actinopteri; order Salmoniformes; family Salmonidae; genus Oncorhynchus; species Oncorhynchus gorbuscha. The sequence continues at coordinate 41,052,876 of NC_060193.1, read as the reverse complement.
ATCTCCTGTTTCGCTGGTTGTACTTTCCCTTATGATGCCTTGTGACCCTGCTCTACCACACATTTTACTAACATGGTGATGTTTAGCATGTTCCGTCTTTTTACGCCAATAACCAATTCACTAAATATTGTATCTACACAGAACACTCACATTTACACAATTTAGTGATTGTTTCAAATGTGGCTTGATACAAAGTGAGACTATTTGTAAACATAATTTGTGCTCTCTTTCATACCATGCCAATTTTAATATGTTACTTAATCCACTGATGATTCCCATAAGGATTATTCAACCCCAAAATCTGCCAAGGAGCAGGGTTGAATCAAGCTCTCTGACCTCACAAAGGCAGTCAAGCACCCAAGCTAACTGCCTAAAGTTGGCTAACCTGTTACGGCTGAGTGTTCCGCTAGCAGAACGTTTCGACAACATCCAGTGAAATTGCAGAGCGCAAAAAAAAAGATTCAAAATATATAACTTTCATACAATCACAAGTGCAATACACCAAATTAAAGCTTAACTTCTTGTTCTGTGTCACCGTGTCAGATTTCAAAAAGGCTTTACGGCGAAAGCAAACCATGCTATTATCTGAGGACAGCACCCCATCAAACAAACAAATGACAATCATATTTCAACCCACCAGGCGCAACACAAAACTCAGAAATAACGACATAATTCATGCCTTACCTTTGAAGATCTTCTTCTGTTGGCACTCCAATATTTCCCATAAACATCAAATGGTCTTTTTTCGATTAATTCCGTCGTTATATCCCCAAAATGTCCATTTATTTGGCCCATTTGATTCAGAAAAACACTGGTTCTAACTCGCCCAACATGACTACACATTATCTAAAAAGTTACCTGTAATCTTGGTCCAAACATTTCAAACAACTTTTCTAATACAACTTTAGGTATTTTATACAGTAAATAATCGATCAAATTTAAGACCGAATAAACCATGTTCAATAGCGGATAAAATGAAAGTGGAGCGAGCGCTTGGTCAAACGCCCCAAACACAACAGCACACTACACTCGACCCTCGTTCTGAATAGCCATACTTCTTTATTACTCAAAAGAAAAACATCAACCAATTTCTAAAGACTGTTGACATCTAGTGAAAGCCCTAGGAACTGCAACCAAAAGCCTCAGAAATCTGGATTCCCATAGAAACCTGGATAGTTTGTCCTCGGGGTTTCACACGCCAAATAAGTTCTGTTATACTCACAGACGTAATTGTAACAGTTTTAGAAACTGTGTGTTTTCTATCCCAATCTACCAATTATATGCATATCCTAGCTTCTGGGCCTGAGTAGCAGGCAGTTTGGGCACGTTTTTCATCTGGACGTGAAAATACCGCCCCCTATCCCAAATAGGCTAGCTTGCTAGCTACTTCCAGACATAAACAAGAAAATACATCCTCGCTCTGACAATTCTATTCACCCCAGCAGAGTTGGTTAGACTTTTTTCATGTTATTCAAAGCGTTGGTGACTAACTGCGCTGCGCTGCTGTCAATAATTTAATTACGTTATTTTCCCTAACATTTCCTGTCTACGGCCATATTCAGCGGTGTAACGTCGTTCGTCTGTTGTATGAAGAGAGTCAGACCGAAATGCAGCGTGTAGGTTACTCATGACTTTAATGAAGATAAATGCGGTACATGAAATAACTGAAGAAGAAAACAACAAACGGAACGAAAACTAATTACAGCCTATCTGGTGACTAACACAGAGACAGGTACAATCACCCACAAAATAAAACGCGCACTCAGGCTACCTAAATACGGTTCCCAATCCGAGAACGAGAATCACCTGACTCCAATTGGGAAATCGCCTCAGGCAGCCAAGCCTAACTAGACACACCCCTAATCATACACAATCCCAATTAATATAAACCCCAATACGAAACACAACATATAAACCCATATCACACCCTGGCCTACCCAAACATATAACAAAAACACAAGATACAATGACCAAGGCGTGACAGAACCCCCCCCCTAAGGTGCGGACTCCGGGACGCACCTCAAGAGCATAGGGAGGGTCCGGGTGGGCGTCTGTCCATGGTGGCGGTTCTGGCTCGGGACGTGGACCCCACTCCATAAATGTCCTAGTTCCTCCCCTTCGCGTCCTGGGATAATCCACCTTCTCCGCCGACCATGGCCTAATAGTCCTCACCCTGATCCCCACATAACTGAGGGGCAGCTCGGGACCGAGGGGCAACTCAGGACAGAGGGGCAGCTCGGGACAGAGGGGCAGCTCGGGACAGAGGGGCAGCTCGGGACAGAGGGGGAGCTCAGGACAGAGGGGCAGCTCAGGACAGAGGGGCAGCTCGGGACAGTGGGGCAGCCCGGGACAGAGGGGTAGCCCGGGACCGAAGCAGCCCGGTACTGAGGGGAAGCCCGGTACTGAGAGGCAGCCCAGTACAGAGAGGAAGCCTAGTACTGAGAGGAAGCTCAGTACTGAGAGGAAGCTAGGCAGGTAGTAGGCTGCGGTAAATCCTGGCTGGCTGGTGGAACTGGATGATTCAGGTTGTCTGGCCGATCTAGAAGATCTTGGCAGACTGGCACTTCTAGCGGATCCTGGCAGACTGGCAGTTCTGGCGGATCCTGGCAGACTGGTGACGCTGGGCCGACTGGCGGCGCTGGGCAGAATGGGAGCACTGGGCAGACTGGGAGCACTGGGCAGACTGGGAGCACTGGGCAGACTGGGAGCACTGGCGGCGCTGGACAGACTGGAGACTCCGGCAGCGCAGGAGAGGAGAAAGGCTCTGGCTGCGCTGAACAGGCGGGAGACTCCAACAGCGCAGGAGAGGAGAAAAGCTCTGGCTGCGCTAAACAGGCCTGGTGCGTGGTGCTGGAACTGTCTGGCGGCGCTAGAAGATCTTAGTCTGAACAGGCGGACTCCAACAGGCAGACTGGCAGTTCAGGCCGGTGCGTGGTGCTGGAACTGGTGGTACTGGCGCGAGGACACGCACAGGAAGCCTGGTGCGGGGAGCTGATACCGGAGGACTGGTGTGTAGAGGTGGCTCTGGATAGACAGGACCGTGCAGACGCACTGGAGCTCTTGAGCACCGAGCCTGCCCAAGCTTACCTGGCTCGTATCCCACTCTAGCCCGGCCAATAGGAAGAGCTGGTATGTGTCGCAGCTGGCTCTGCACCCGCACTGGAAACACCATGCGCGCTCCATAGCATAACACGGTGACTGCCCGGTCTCTCTAGCCCAACGGTGAGCACAGGGAGTATGCGCAGGTCTCCTACCTGGCATAACTATTCTCCCCTCTAGCCCCCCCCAATACATTTTTTGGGGTGACTTTCCGGTTTCCAACCGCGTCGCCGTGCTGCCTCCTCATACCTGCGCCTCTCCGCTTTAGCTGCTTCTATTTCCTCCTTGGGACGGCGATATTCTCCCGGCTGCGCCCAGGGTCCTTTTCTGTCTAATATCATCTCCCAAGACCAGAAGTCCTCATATTGCTGCTCCTCACAATGAACAGGGAGAGTAGGCTCAGGTCTGACTCCTGACTCAGCCACTCTCTCTCTGCGCTTTCCCCGTTACCTTCGGTCTTTGCTCTGTATAGCCGTGCTTTCCTTTTCGATTCCATACGTCTATAGTCCTCTTCGCATTGCTGTAGGGAATCCCAGGCAGGCTCCTGCACTCGCTCTGGGTCGGCCGCCCACCTGTCGATTTCTTCCCACATAGTATACTCCATTCTTCTGCTGTCCATAACGTCCTCCTTCAGATCCTGCCAGTTCACACGCTGCTCGGTCTGTGAGTGGTGGGTGATTCTGTAAAGTTGTTTGTCTGTTGTATGAAGAGAGTCTGACCGAAATGCAGCGTGTAGGTTACTCATGACTTTAATGAAGATAAATGCGGTACATGAAATAACTGAAGAAGAAAACAACAAACGGAAAGAAAACTAATTACAGCCTATCTGGTGACTAACACAGAGGCAGGTACAATCACCCACAAAATACAACGCGCACTCAGGCTACCTAAATACGGTTCCCAATCCGAGACAACTAGAATCACCTGACTCCAATTGGGAAATCGCCTCAGGCAGCCAAGCCTAACTAGACACACCCCTAATCATACACAATCCCAATTAATACAAACCCCAATACGAAATACAACATATAAACCCATATCACACCCTGGCCTACCCAAACATATAACAAAAACACAAGATACAATGACCAAGGTGTGACAAGCGGGAGTTGACCGCTCATAAATTCATCAGTTATACTGCACTCTGGCATATTCTGTGTTCTGAAATCCAAACAAATAGCCAGAGCGAATTTACAAAGCACCCTATCTAACAATGTCCAATGAGAATGCACAATCACTATACCATTTAGCTATGCTAAAAAGGATGTGAATAGTTTATATACAAGCAAGTTTGATGCATTGATATGCTATGCAGCTAATAAGGATAGCGTAACCAACAAATTTGTCAGCCAACATTTAATTAACCCTTGTGTAGTCTTAGCATTCTGTATACTCCCCTTGTCCTAAGGGTAAAAGATGACCCGCCTTCACTAAACCCCTAAAATAAATCAGCTTAATTGAAATTTGAACCCCAAATCTATTTTGCATGAAGAAACATGTAATTTATCTCAAACCTTTTGAATGTCTGGGTTTACCCTCCTCACAATGCAGAAAGACAGCATTTAATCAGTGGACACCACTCGTTTTTATTCCAACATACCTGTCTTAATTGTTTTATTTTCTAAAGTAGGGGTTTATTATTACTAAAGGCACTGCATAGGTGTAAACATTATTTGTTTTAAAAGAGACATCACTTGTATAGCCTAGGAAAGTGGCAGAAATGTGCAGAAAGTAGTTTTGAATGCATTTTATTGAAGGGAAACAATAACAGTGTAAACCCCATTGTAAACCTCAGAAATAAAAAATGACCCTAAGACAATCGTTGTACCCTGGTGGTGTACAGCTTTCATGGAAATATGAAAAAATGCGATGTTTCTCTTTTTCTAATGTTGGGGTCACTCTAGGAAAAGTCATCAAATTTCAAGTTGAAAAATATATAATTTAGGGGGTTTTCTCTGCTGTCAAACATAGTGGCGTACAGTTGAAGTCGGAAGTTTACATACACTTAGGTTGGAGTCATTAAAACTAGTTTTTCAACCACTCCACAAATTTCTTGTTAACAAACTATAGTTTTGGCAAGTCGGTTAGGACATCTACTTTGTGCATGACACAAGCAATTTTTCCAACGATTATTTCACTTATAATTCACTGTATCACTATTCCAGTGGGTCAGAAATGTACATTCACGAAGTTGACTGTGCCTTTAAACAGCTTGGAAAATTCCAGAAAAGCTTTAGAAGCTGCTGATAGGCTAATTGGCATCATTTGAGTCAATTGGATGTGTACCTGTGGATGTATTTCAAAGCCTACCTTCAAACTCAGTGCCCCTTTGCTTGACATCATGAGAAAATCAAATTAAATCCACCAATACAATTGTTAAATTTTGAGCCTATTTTGTTTAGCCACAGAAAAAGGGAGCAACTTTCCCACTAGCCATGATTGGCTGAGATAATGACTGGGCTGGACTTGTCGAGAGATGAGTTCGAATTGGTCTGCCACACTTCTGTGTATTTGAGCTGGTCAGTATGTTTAGGCAATCCTGTCTAACTCGGCTTTAAAAAATATATCACATAGTAGAACTGCATAAGTGTTGCTCTACACTTTCTGGAGGACCGAGTTTTGAAATCAGTGGAATTAGAGTAGTGTATGATAGCTAAGGAGATGGATAAAACACCTGTCCCCGGATTACATCTTCAAACTAAGGGCAACCATGGCATCAGTGACAGAGAGCGAGAAGTGTCCAGCCATGTATACGGGTAATATAGTCTAGCTAGCTACATTTTCAGATATTACACGTTTCTAATTTTGTCAGAAAGTTGTTTTCATTTCAAGTTGTATACGTTAGCTATTATTCGTATCTCAGAGCCATTTGTTTGGCTCGGTATAGCCTATTGTTAGCAAGCAAACGTTGAACCTGGTTGGTTAGCTACCTGCAGATTCATGCAGGGTTGTAATGACATGAATTGGGATTATGGTTCATTGTTTAGCTAGCTAGCTACATGTCATAACAAAAGACTCCACTATGCAAGCATCCATTCCAATAGAATGTTCTTGATGTCACTCTGACATAACGGCTGTCGATAAACATAGCCGGTAAATTTGTTCTGGCTATGTACTCCGATTTCAGAGCACTCTCGTCTGAGTGTGCCAGAGCACAGAATAACCGACAAATTTATTAACACTCAACACCAGTAAACGTTGGCCAAAAAATGTACATTTTTGCCAGTAGCACAGTGTCAGTCAACGTTGGCAAAATACACTCAACCGTTGCTAGCAGCACAATTGCAGTCACCAATGCATGGATAACATAAAATCTGCCTAACCAGCTCTGCAAGGGTGAGTAAAATAATCAGAGTGAGCTGTTCTCTCATTTGTGTCTGGAAGTAGCTAGCCAACATTAGCCAGTTAGATTGGGTGTTTGACTGTTGTTGTTAGAACGCTCGGATCAACCATTAAATAGATGGGTGTGGCTAAAGCTTAAGAGGGTGTGGACAATGCTGAATGGGTGTAGACAAAAAGTGCTTTCCAGTAGGTACCAAAACATTCAAAGGCTATTTTCTCAAAAGTGAGGTTACATGTTTATCAACTTCCAAAGCAGAATTCCTTTCCCATTGTTCCTCAACTGTAGAGTATGATATACAATTTTGTAGCTCTGAGTCTCTACTTTTATCCTATGTAAAAAAAAACACCATTTCGAATGTTGCTACATAAGACCAAATTGAGCCCGTCAGTCACATGTGGCAGGGTGACAACCGGCAGGCCATGTGTATGGGGTTGTGTGGGCAAGCGGTTTGCTGATTGTGAACAGAGTGCCTAATGGTGGTGGTCAGGTTATGTCATGGGCAGGCATAAACTACGGACAGTGAACACGATTGCACTTTATCAACTGGCAATTTGAATGCACAAAAATACCGCAATGAGATTCTGAGGCCCATTGTGAGGCAATTTATTTTAAGGTATCTGTAACCAACAGATGCATATCTATATTCCCAGTCATGTGAAATCTATAGATTAGGGCCTAATTTATTTATTTAAACTAAATGATTTCCACATATGAACTGTAACTGAGTAAATTTGTCGAAATTTTGCACGTTAATATTTTTATTCAAATATCTGTCACGTTCTGACCTTTATTTCCTTTGTTTTGTCTTTATTTAGTATGGTCAGTGCTTGAGTTGGGGTGAGCAGTCTATGTGTGTTTTTCTATGTTGGGGTTTTGAGTTCAGCCTAGTATGGTTCTCAATCAGAGGCAGGTGTCATTAGTTGTCTCTGATTGAGAATCATACTTAGGTATCCTGGGTTTCACTTTTGAGTTGTGGGTGTTTGTTTCCGTGTGAGTGTTTGTTGCCACATGGTACTGTTTCGTTCATTTTCCTCAGATGAGGAGGAAGAATGCCGTTACAATATCGCTGCCTTGTTTAATTCCGAAATAATCAAGAATAACTGTTTGATTTTAGACCCTCTAATCCCCATTCCCTGTGACTCTGATTCTGTAGCCTATCATATTAGTTCAGAATTTAGAAAAAATCTCCATTAATCATTCATCCTGTAAACTCATTGCTTTACCCTGGTTATTTCGAAATAAATCTTCTTTGTTTAATAAAATATCAGTCTCGAAGAATGCATTGCCTTTTCATTTTAAGAACTTAATTGCCTTCAGAATAATACATTAGCCATAGTTTATAATTTTAACTATTTTATAGTTTCTTGCTGACTTTGAGCAAGTGGTGCCCCGATAATGATTTCATAGTAATAAGTGTACACCCTTGCTTAGATCCTGGTGGGCCGCCTCCTAAATTGCTGCTGTGATCTCCCGCCGCCTAAAAAACTGCTGTATGCATGAAAGTACTCTCAATTCTATTGCATTGGAATGGCAACCTCTGTTTTTGGGAATAATATATTATTTTAAAAATTGAAACAGTAGTGGGTGTGGATATAAACATTAAGGGCCCTCGGAGTGTGGTGTCAGGAAAATAACCTCACACTCAGCGTTAACAAAACTAAGTAGATGATTGTGGACTTAAGGAAACAGCAGAGGGAACACCCCCCTATCCACATCGATGGAACAGTAGTGGAGAGGGTAGTAAGTTTTAAGTTCCTCGGCGTACACATCACAGACAAGCTGAATTGGTCCACCCACACAGACAGCATCGTGAAGAAGGCGCAATAGCGCCTCTTCAACCTCAGGAGGCTGAAGAAATTTGGCTTGTCACCAAAAGCACTCACAAACTTCTACAGATGCACAATCGAGAGCATCCTGTAGGGCTGTATCACCATCTGGTACAGCAACTGCTCCGCCCACAACCGTAAGGCGTTCCAGAGGGTAGTGAGGTCTGCACAACGCATCACCGGGGGCAAACTACCTGCCCTCCAGGACACCTACACCACCCGATGTCACAGGAAGGCCATAAAGATCATCAAGGACAACAACCACCCGAGCCACTGCCTGTTCACCCCGCTATCATCCAGAAGGGGAGGTCAGTACAAGTGCATCAAATCTGGGACCGAGAGACTGAAAAACAGCTTCTATCTCAAGGCCATCAGAGTGTTAAACAGCCACCACTAACATTGAGTGGCTGCTGCCAACACACTGACTCAACTCCAGCCACTTTAATAATGGGAATTGATGGGAAATTATGTCAAATATATCACTAGCCACTTTAAACAGTGCTACCTAATATAATGTTTACATACCCTACATTATTCATCTCATATGTATATGTATATACTGTACTCTATATCATCTACTGCATCTTTATGTAATACATGTATCACTAGCCACTTTAACTATGCCACTTTGTTTACATACTTATCTCATATGTATATACTGCACTCAATACCATCTACTGTATCTTGCCTATGCCGCTCTGTACCATCACTCACACATATATCTTTATGTACATATTCTTTATCCCCTTACACTTGTGTCTATAAGGTAGTAGTTTTGGAATTGTTAGCTAGATTACTTGTTGGTTATTACTGCATTGTCGGAACTAGAAGCACAAGCATTTCGCTACACTCGCATTAACATCTGACAAATAAAATTTGATTTGATTTAAGATCAAGGCATGCTTGAAGTTGGGTTTTAATTACGTTTATTGAGCATTCTTTTTCTTGCTAACTATACTGTTTTCTGCAAGAAAGAGTTGTTTGAGTGTTTAATGTTTCCGGACAAAACAATACATGAACAGTAATCTTCATGCTTTGTTTTATTTTAGGATTATTAGAATAATCACTTGCCTATATCCTTAGTTTCACCCAGTTGAATATATCCCCTCCTCCCTGATTAGGTGCCCAGTCGGCGGTCATGCATGCATGATTCATACTCTAGTCCTTAATAGGCTCCACAATTGTATTGTTTGATTCTATTGCATTGGGACTTGGACAAATCATATTATTCTGATATTGAATCTTGGTGGACATGGTGTTGACCACTATGGTCACTTTTACGTTTGAAGGTAGTGCTTTAATTAATGGAGATTATTGAATAAGCCTACCTCCGCAACTAAATATGGTGCCCATTATTGATTTATTTGAGTAAGTAATGTTCCAATAAGAAACCTGCATTATCTATAGTTTTCATTGGGGCCAATTCCGACCCAACTTAACCGTGCATAAATGGAACGTATTTCCCCTTTTATGCAGTTCTCTCTATACGTATTCTGATTTAAGCATGAGATTAGCATGCTATTCACCCATTATTTGTTCGGGGTGGAGATCGAATAAATGAAGGTGTAGCTGAGTTGTGTCTACAGATATGCCCTATTCTGACCTTGATTAAATTTCATCATAATTTTACCACATGTGGGGTGGTATCCATGTTATGGCATATTATGGCAAGAACAGCTCAAATAACCAAAGATAAAGGACAGTCCATCATTACTTTAAGACATGATGGTCAGTCAATACATAAAATTTCAAGAACGCAATAAAAATTGGGCACTATGATGAAACTGGCTTTCATGAGGACCGCCACAGGAAAGGAAGACCAAGAGTTACCTCTGCTACAGAGGATAAGTTCATTAGAGTTAACTGCACCTCAGATTGCAGCCCAAATAAATGCTTCACATAGTTCAAGTGACAGACACATCAATTGTTCAGAGGAGACTGTGATTCAGTCCTTCATGGTCAAATTACTGCAAAGAAACCACTTCTAAAGCACACCAGTAAGAAGAAGAGATTTGATTTGGCCAAGAAACACGATCAGGCTTTTTTGGGACTGCACTTGAAGAAACTTTCAAATTGACTAACCTTCATGTCTTAAAGTAATCATGGACTGTCGTTTCTCTTTGCTTATTTGAGCTGTTCTTGCCATATTATGGACATGGTCTTTTACCAAATGGGGCTATCTTCTGTATACCAACCCTACCTTGTCACAACACAACTGATTGGTTTCGAACGCATTAAGAAGGAAATAAATTCCACTAATTCACTTTTAACAAGGCACATCTGTTAATAGAAATGCATTCCAGGTGACTAACTCATGAGACTGGTTGAGAGACTGCCAAGAGTGTGCAAAGCTGTCATCAAGGTAAAAGGTGACTATTGTGAAATAAAATATATTGTGATTTGTTTAACACTTTTTTGGTTACTACATCATTCCATACATGTTATTTCATAGTTTCGATGTATTCACTATTATTCTACAACGTAGTAAATAGTCAAAATAAACAAACCCTGTAATGAGTAGGTGTGTCAAAACTTTTGACTGGTAATCAAATCAAGTCAATTCATATATTATTGGTCACACACATGGTTAGCAGATGTTATTGTGGGTGTAGCGTGATTCTTGTGCTTCTAGTTCTGACAGTGCAGCAATATCTAACAAGTAATCTCACAATTCCACAACAACTACCTAATACATAGAAATCTAAGTAAAGGGATGGAATAAGAATATGTACATATACATGTATGGATGGGCCATGACCGACCGGAATAGACAAGATGCAATAGATGGTATAAAATACAGTATATACATCTGGAATGAGAATTGCAAGATACTATGTAAACATCATTATTAAATTGGCATTAATAAAGTGACTAGAGTGTCAAATGATTTCAACTCTGTATGTAGGCAGCAGCCTCTCTGTTTTAGTGATAGCTGTTTAATTAACAGTTTGATTGCCTCAGATAGAAGTTATTTTTCAGTCTCTCGGTCCCAGCTTTGATACAACTGCACTGACCTCACCTTCTGGATGGCAGCGGGGTGAACAGCCAGTGGCTCGGGTGGTTGTTGTCCTTGATGATCTTTTTGGCCTTCCTGTGACATCGGGTGCTGTAGGTGTCCTGGAGGGCAGGCAGTTTTCCCCCTGTGATGCCTTGTTTAGACCGCACCACTCTCCGGAGAGCCCTGCCGTTGTGGGTGGTGCAGTTGCCGTACCAGGCGGTGATACAGCCCGGCAGGATGCTCTCAATTGTGCATCTGTAGAAGTTTTGAGGGCGATAGTTAAATTCTTCAACACACTGTCTGTGTGGGTGCACCGTTTCAGTTTGTCCGTGATGTGTACGCCAAGGAACTTGAAACATTCCACCTGCTACACTGCGGTCCCGTCAATGTGGATAGTGGGGTGCTCCCGCTGCTGTTTCCTGAAGTCCACGATCATCTCCATTGTTTTGTTGACGTTGAGTGGGAGGTTGTTACTACCGTAGTGTCGTCTGCCAACATAATGATCCAGTTGGAGGCGTGCATGGCCATGCAGTCATCAGCAAACAGGAAGTACAGGAGGGGACTGAGCATGCACCCTTGTGGGCCCTCAGTGTTGAGGATCAGTGAAGTGGAGATGTTGTTTCCTACCTTCAACTCCTGGGGGCGGCCCATCAGGAAGTCCAGGACCCAATCGCACTGGGCGGGTTGAGACCCAGGGCCTCAAGCTTAATGATGAGCTTGGAGGGTACTATGGTGTTGAATGCTGAGCTGTAGTCAATGAACAGCATTCTTACATAGGTATTCCTCTTGTCCAGATGGGATAGGGCAGTGTACAGTGTGATGGCGATTGCATCATCTGTGGACCTATTGGGGCAGTATGCAAATTGCAGTGGGTCTAGAGGGGCAGGTAAGGTGTAGGTGATATGATCCTTGACTAGTCTCTCAAAGCAGTTCACGATGACAGAAGTGAGTGCTATGGGGCGATAGTCATTCAGTTCAGTTACCGTTGCCTTATTGGGTACAGGAACAATGGTGGCCCTCTTGAAGCATGTGGGGACAGCAGTCTGGGATAGGGAGAGAGTGAATATGTCCATGAACATACCAGCCAGCTGGTCTGCGCATGCTCTGAGGACACAGCTTGGGATGTCCTCTGGGCCGGCAGCCTTGCGAGGGTTAACACGTTTAAATGTCTTACTCACGTCGGTCACGGAGAAGTAGAGGGGAGGCCCGTAGTCCTTGGTAGCGGGCCGCGTCGGTGGCACTGTATTATCCTCAAAGCAGGCAAAGAAGGTATTTAGTATGTCTGGAAGTAAGACGTCGGTCTCCGTGACGTGGCTGGTTTTCTTTTTGTATTCCGTGATTGCCTGTAGACCCTACCACATATGTCTCATGTCTGGGCCATTGATTTGCGACTCCACTTTGTCCCTGTACTGACGTTCCGCTTGTTTGATTGCCTTGCGAAGGGAATAAATACACTGTTTGTTTTTGGCCATATTCCCAGTCATCTTTTGAGCGAATGCCACAGTATCCACGGTACAACATCTTCTATGCACTTCCTTATAAACTCACTCACTGAATCAGAGTATAAATCTATATTATTCTCTGAGGGTACCTGGAACATGTCCCATTCCGCGTGATCAAAACAATCTTGAAGCGTGGATTCTGATTGGTCAAGCCAGCGTTGAATGGTCCTTGTCACGGGTACATCCTGTATGAATTTCTGCCTATAGGAGGGGAGACGCAAAATGGAGTTGTGGTCGCATTTGCTGAACAAAGGGCGGGGGATGCAATCGCAGAAGTTAGAGTGAACAATGTCTACATCTCAAATGGCACACTTATGACACCCTATTCCTATGTAGGACAACTACATAGGGCTCTGGTTAAAAGTAGTGCACCACAGGGAATAGGGTGCTATTGAGACCCAACCGATTAGAAGAGTAGCAGTGATCCAGTGTTTTTGCCAGCCCGGTTACTACAATCGATATGCTGACAGAATTTAGGTAGCTTCGTTCTCAAATGTGCTTTGTGAAAATCCCCATCTACAATAAATACAGTCTCCGGATATATGGTTTCCAGTTTGCACATAGTCCAATGGAGTTTCTTGAGGGATATCGTGGTGTTGTCTTTGGGACGATTTACACCGCTTTGACAATAATGGACAAGATTTACCTTGGGAGATAATACGGACGGTGCCAAGAAAGTACAATTAAGCACAGCTTACTATTTGAACACAGGTCTCTAGCAAAGTGATGATACAGATGCTGCAGATGCTTAAACATGGGTGGAAATAGAACAAAAGAAGACCTTTCCTCCAAAGTTCAAGTCAAACTTCTACCTGTAGCTAATTGAATTTAGTTGACTTATTGAAGGCGATTCTGTGTGTCTCATTGAATGTGATCAGTTTGCTGCAGGAACAACAGGAACTGCAAACTGGACTGGAGCGGCAAAAACCACTCAAACTGGATAGTTTTATCTCGATCTATACATTCAAAGATTAAATCATGGACACACTTACTGACATTGTGGCTGCTTAGCACACAATGTATTGTTGTCTCTACCTTTTTGCACTTTGTGCTGTTGTCTGTGACCAACAATGTTTGTACCATGTTTGTGCTGCTGCCATGTTGTGTTGCTATCATGCTATCATGTCATGTGTTGCTGCCATGCTGTGCTGTTGTCTTATCTCTCTCTTTAGGAAGTGTTGTGATGTCTCTCTTGTCATGATGTGTGTTTTGCAGGAGGCATTTTGCCTTTTGGTAGGCCGTCATTGTAAATAAAATAAAAATATTATTAACTAGTTAAATAAAGGTTAAATAAAAAATTCAGACGTGTAAATTAATTCCCTGTAAGAGATTAAAGCCATACTATTGTACTGTATGCTGACTTAAAATGTAATTTGAGCACAGAGCAGATAGCTTTACAATCTTCACTTCAGAGGGATAGAGTAGAATTCTATTATCTTAGCATGGAGCGCACGTTGCATATAGTGCTTAGAAAAATGTACTGCCAAGTGCTCACTATAAAGCTGGGGTTTCCAAACCTCAAGAGGGTCAAATTGTCTGTCTGTCTGTCTGTCTGTCTGTCTGTCTGTCTGTCTGTCTGTCTGTCTGTCTGTCTGTCTGTCTGTCTGTCTGTCTGTCTGTCTGTCTGTCTGTCTGTCTGTCTGTCTGTCTGTCTGTCTGTCTGTCTGTCTGTCTGTCTGTCTGTATTAGCCTATGAAATGAATGCCTCTGTGGATGCAGCCTTCTATAGTGCGAAAACAAGGCATTTCTGTGATTGTGAAATAGAGTATGAGTTGTCATGACTCTCACTCCTGGGTGAGAATCAACTCTTCCAAAGAGGAAGAGGGGGAGTGGGGCCGGTTATATGACTTTAACAACCAGTTGTAAACTTTCTCTCTCTGGACCTTCAGTATGTAGAAGTCCAAAATGATTTGTGTGTAGAGAAAGACTCATGTTAAAAACTTTAGCATCAAAAGATTTGACGATGGAACATTAGTTTTGAAATCCAAACTTTTGGGAAGTTCAGTGGAGATCCAAACATATCATATCAGATAATTAATTATTCTGTGATCATCATATAACGGAAACATTGTAACTTTCACAATGTATATGTCAGAGTTACATCTAAATGTTGTAAAACATATATGATTCAATATAAAACTATTTGTGAGAAGATTACATTTTGATTTTAGCCTTCTAAATTACATAATTGTTTCTCATGTAAAGTTTTACCCAGTCAGTAATCACGCTGACGTGAGCACAGACATTATGCCAAAAGGATGGCACTCCCCTTTTGCCAGAGTGCTTACTAAGGACTCATAACAAAATTTACATCAGACCAGTACATTGCTGAGACATACAATTGTAAATATATACATTGCAATTGTTTTCGAATGAGCGGTTGTTCGTGTGCAAAGTATTAATTCTCATGAGCATAGCTTCCACATGTATGCACCAGCCTAATCAGTCTGTCCTGCTCTCTTCATCTTGCCCCTCCCTTTCATTATGTAACAAGCCGTCATACTGGGTTAGTCCACTAGGGACTTTTCATTGCATTATGTTACTAATCAACCTGTAATCTATCCTGTGTGTGTTTATGTAATTCTGTATGATTAGTTAGTTAGTTAGTAAATACATAATGAAGCCAATTTGTGTATCGCTGAATGATCATTTAGACTAGAGTTCATGCAGATTTGCAGTCAACAACATTTAGAATGAGACTGATATGAGGTAATAATTAATGGATGACTGGTATGGTAATGGTATATTCTGTCAAATTCTTGAGTTAATTCGGGAAACGTTAACTCGTTAAACAAACTTTTTCCATAGTGCCCCAAGTTACAATTGAGTTTATTGTTACATGATTCATTTAATCACGTAATCATTAACATAGTTAATTGATTTGCTAAAATAGATGTCATCACATTAATGATAGTCACGTCACGACAGAGGTGGGCCTGGTATTAAAGTTGTGGATCTTTCTAAGGAGGGAGGATTAGTGGGTGGAATATATTAGAGCGAGTCTCAGGTGCTGGGTAATGGCTGCTGGTTTAGTGCAGGTACAGTATGCCTTTATTAATGCTATTCATCTTCACTGCTGACTCCTTTTCTGACTGCAGACCGATTGAGTGCACTCCCTCAGTGCAGCTTCATACATATTTATGTAGGCAAACACAGTTTGGGTTGAAGATTTTCACTAAAGGATTTTCATTCAAGTTTGAAACCAATTACAAGGGTGTCCTATGGTATTATAATGCACTTCAAAGGTCTAACATTGAGCAGGACAGAACGACAATGGTGTGATTCCATCAGTGTGAGACTATTTGCCTGGAATGTAATGTACTTTGTGTCTTTACTTAATGATAAGCTAAAGAGGTTTCACCATTTGTCTTCACTTTTTTGGTGGCATACTTGCATCTCTCTGATGTGTCAAGCCTGCTCAAATATATAGAAGGTGTGTATCACCTGGTAATATAGTATTTGTTTTCATTCAAATATGTTTTCTTCTTAATTGAACTTGCCTTGCTCAATGGTGATAAAAGTTTAAACCCCGTACATCTGGCACTCCAGACAGAAAGAAAATAAAACAAGTACTATTTGAACCCAGGTCTGATCACTGTTGATACTGTCATTTTAATCTCTCTCTTATTGACCCCTCCGCCTTCCCTGCGTTCCCATAGCGCTCTCCGTCAGCATCTCCACCTTCAGCCTGGTCGCCATTGCGACCGAGAGGTACAGCGCTATCTGCAACCCGCTGAAGTCGCGGGCATGGCAGACTCGTTCCCACGCCTACCGGGTCATCGCTGCCATCTGGGTGTTGTCGTTGGTCATGATGGTGCCCTACCCAGTGTTCAGCCACCTGAAGTCCTTCCCCAAACCCGACCGAACTACGGGCCACATGTGCCGCCTGGAATGGCCAAGCGGTGGGGTAGAACAGACGTGGTGAGTGAGTTTCTGACTGGAGACCTCTAGTGCAGTGGTCAGAACAGGCTTCTGACTGGTCCCTTAGATAAGTTCCTGACACTAATTGCCAGTTCTCGTGTGGTAGTTTCAAAGTAAGCAGGCATCAATGGAACATAGATTGCCAGTCCCTTGTACAAAAAAAGTATCTTGGGTTTGTTCGGTTTGTTTTTATGTTTGATTGCTTATATTGAATAGATTTATTTCAAAATATAGATT
This sequence comes from Oncorhynchus gorbuscha, assembly GCF_021184085.1. NCBI lineage: Eukaryota > Metazoa > Chordata > Actinopteri > Salmoniformes > Salmonidae > Oncorhynchus > Oncorhynchus gorbuscha. The sequence continues at coordinate 41,035,950 of NC_060193.1, read as the reverse complement.
TTCTGATCAGGGAAGCAATGAGGCATTTTATGCTATTTTCAATATATTTCCACTGACATTACATTTGCCCAAAAGTAAAGTCTTCCCTTTTCCCCCTGCAAGACTGAACAGAATTGTCATAGCCAGACATTTAGGAGCACCGCAGCAACATTATTGCAAATAAATTCTATTTTAGGATTAACTCAGGGCTAGGGAAGCAGTTTTAGAAGGTGCCCTTCCTGTAGGCTCATCCTGACATGACCCTCCAGCATGACAATGCCACCAGCCATACTGCTTGTTTTGTGTGTGATTTCCTGCAAGACAGGGATGTCAGTGTTCTGCCATGGCCAGCGAAGAGCCCGGATCTCAATCCCATTGAGCACGTCTCGGACCTGTTGGATCGGAGGGTGAGGGCTAGGGCTATTTCCCCCAGAAATGTCTGGGAACTTGCAGGTGCCTTAGTGGAAGAGTGGGGTAACATCTCACAGCAAGAACTGGCAAATCTGGTGCAGTCCATGAGGAGGAGATGCACTGCAGTACTTAATGCAGCTGGAGGCCACACCAGATACTAACTGTTACTTTTGATTTTGACTCTCCCTTTGTTCAGGGACACATTATTCCCTTTCTGTTAGTTGCACGTCTGTGGAACTTGTTCAGTTTATGTCTCAGTTGTTTAATCTCGTTATGTTCATACAAATATTTACACGTGTTAAGTTTGCTGAAAATAAACACAGTTGACAGTGAGAGGACATTTATTTTTTGCTGAGTTTAGTTGTTCACTGATTGTGGCCTGTCAGAACCTCCCACCCCTCCCCCAGACTATGCTTATTTTTATTTTACACTACAACCGCAAGAGTCTTTTGGGGATATTCGGAAAGTATTCCGACCTCTTGACCTTTTCCACATTTTGTTACATTACAACCTTATTCAAAAATCTATATCCTTTTTCTTCCCCTCATCAATCTACACAAAACCCCATAATAACAAAGCACTGTATGAATGCAAAACCCTCATTTTTTTCAAATCTATAAATAAAAAACATAACAAGCCATTTACATAAGTTTTCAGACCCATTTCTCAGTATTTTGTTGAAGCACCTTTGGCAGCGATTTCAGCCTCGTCTTTTTGGGAATGATGCTACAAACTTGGCACACCTGTATGAGGAGTTTCTCCCATTCTTCTCGGGAGATCCTCTCAAGCTCTGATGTTGGATGGGGAGAGTCGCTATGCAGCTATTTTCAGGTTGCTCCAGGGATGTTCGGTCGGGTTCAAGTCCGGGCTCTGGTTGTGCCACTCAAGGACATTCCAAGACTTGTCCCGAAGCCACTTCTGCATTGTCTTAGATGTGTGCTTAGGGTCCTTGTCCTGTTGGAAGGTGAACCGTCACATCTTTCCCTCGATCCTGACTAGTCTCCCAATCCCTGCCACTGAAAAACATCCCCACAGCATGATGCTGCCACCACCATGCTTCAGCGTAGTTATGGTGCCAGGTTTACTTCAGATGTGGCATTCAGGCCAAAGACTTGAATCTTGGTTTCTTCAGCCAGAGAATCTTGTTTCTCATGGTCTGAGAGTCCTTTAGGTGCCTTTTGGCAAACTCCAAGCGGGCTGTCATGTGCCTTTTACTGAGGAGTGGCTTCCATCTAGCCACTCTACCATAAAGCCTCATTGGTGGAGTGCTGCAGAGATGGTTGTCCTTCTGGAAGGTTCTCCCATCTCCACAGAGGAACTCTGGAGATCTGTCAGAGTGACCATCGGTTTCTTGGTCACCTCCCTGACCAAGGCCCTACTCCCCGATTATTCAGTTCGGCCAGGTGGCCGAACTTCTTCCATTTCAGAATGATTGAGGCCACTGTGCTCTTGGGGATCTTCAAAGCTGCAGAAATGTTTTGGTATCCTTCCGCAGATCTGTGCCTCAACACAATCCTGTCTCGGGGATCTACAGACAATTCCTTTGACCTCATGACTTGGTTTTTGCTCTAACATAAACTGTCAACTGTGGGACCTTATATAGACAGGTGTGTGCCTTTCCAAATCATGTCCAGTCCATTGAAATTACCACAAGTGGACTCCAATCAAGTTGCAGAAACATCTTAAGGATGATGAATGGAAACAGGATGCATCTGAGCTCAATTTTGAGTCTCTGAATATTATGTGTTTATATACATTATGGAGTATTGTGTGTAGATTGATGAGGATTTTTTGTTTTTAATCCATTTAACAATAAGGCCGTAACCTAACAACATGTGGAAAAAGGGAATGGGTCTGTGGAAGGGGCCACTCTCTTTACAGTGGCAGGTAAAATCATTTTAATCAGATTTATATTATAATGTGTATTGATATTTAAAAAATTATGAAAGCAGCGGTGACAGTAGCTGTCATCGACAAGCACACAAAATATAATACCTATCATTTTTAGTTCCTACAATATACTTCAGAAAAGATGCTATTGAAACACAACTTGTACTTACTTTTGTACATTGGTGACCTATTTGAGGCTGAGCATCTTGGTGTAATGGCTAAGGTGTTGGACTGACAGCCACAGGGACTGTGGGTCCATTAGGGGCAACTCCCCAAATTGGCTATTAAATCAGAGTATGTAATTATGATTATGCTTACAAATGATGCCAGCCATGAAGAATCCTCAAATAATGTGAAACAGAAATATTAGTGTAGCACCTGTTCCTCGTTCCCTTCCATGTTCCTCTCTGACGATAGAGAATCAGGATCAAAGACTAAACAAAAAGATGAACCGAAACCTCTAACCTCTATTTACTTCCTCTCTGTATGTCCCTGCTTCCTGTCACCTTGTGTCCCCCCACCCCTGATATGTGACCCACTATCAAACAGAGTACTGATGAAAAGCTTTGAGTATCAGAGGCTGCATTAATGAATGAATGAATGAGAGCCTAACCTGCTGCAAAGGCTGATGGGAGATGAAAAAGGAACCATCCATGGAGGATGTTCAGAGGAAAACACCCACGCACCCATTAGAATTTCACACAACACAAAATAAGGGCTTCCTCTCTACTAATTCTCAAAGTGTTTAGAAGGAACAATAGTGGATTTGTACTTTTTTTGTATACGGCCAAGTTGATAGCATCTGGATGATGTAAAGATAATTGGTAAAATGTTAATGACCACCTTAGAAATATTATGCAATTTTATGACCACAATGATCAGTCACTTTTTTCTCTTCCTGTCTGGCTTCCTGTCCCTCTTTCCCTCTCTTCCTTCCCTCTTTCTCTCATTTTCCCTATTTTCCCTCTATCCTTTCTTCTCAGGTACATGCTGTTGCTTTTAATCTTGTTCTTCATCCCTGGGGTGGTAATGATCGTTGCCTATGGACTCATCTCCAGAGAGCTGTGCCGGGGGATGAAGTTTGAGCTGGACCAAAACAGAGAGAGCAGTGGTGAGACTCCTACACTACATGTATCATCCTGTTGTGGATTTGATTGAACATCTCATTTGTTTCTTACAAAGTTACACAAGTGAAGTTGAGGTTTTGGGTTAGGGATTGGGGTTTTGAAATAGGGTTGTGCTGTGTAGAAGCAATGAGAGCAAGGACTAGGTTTAGGGTTTTTAAAACCGGGAAATAATAAGGCTGGGTCCAGGGTAAGGGTTTTGCATTCATACAGTAACTTTGTTTTCATAAGGCCTACTTGTTCGTGAATGCATGTTCCCCACAATGCAGGCTTATGTCATCAACTCTTTTCTTATGCTATTATTAGTCATGTACTCTTTCTTCAACCTACACACATACACTCACCTACACACTTACACCCAATTTAGACCCACTTACAGACTTCCATGTACATTCCACAGCACTGAAGAACGGAGTAAACACCACAGTGACCAACGACACGGACGATGATGGCTGCTACATCCAGATGCCGAAGAAGCCACCGTCCATGGAGCTGTCTACCCTCACCACCCCTACTCCGGCCCCTCCCAAACCCAGAGTGTCCACTGAGCACCCTCGAAGCAATAGCTCGGAGGCTAAACTCTTGGCCAAGAAGCGCGTGATCCGCATGCTCATCGTCACTGCCGTCCTCTTCTTCCTCTGCTGGATGCCCCTGTACACGGCCAACACGTGGAAGGCTTTCCACATCAGCTCAGCCCACCGGCTCCTCTCGGGGGCACCCATCTCGTTCATCCACCTGTTGAGCTACACATCGGCGTGCGTTAACCCCGTTATCTATTGTTTTATGAATACACGCTTCCGCAAGGCGTTGATCACCACCTTTGCCCACTGCCGTCCGCCCTGCTGTCGGCGCCGCCGGGGGAGGCGGGGCGGCAGGGATGATGAGATGACAGTGACAGGGACTATTGGTCCTTCGTCCATGTCCAAGATCAGCTATACCACAGTGAGCACCGCGGGGACCTACTGATTATTTGTGAAGGGGAATAGGGGTACAGTGTCCACATTAGGACAGCCTCAGTCTCAGCAGGACTTCTTCCTAATATGGACCCTGTATAGGGGGAACACAGGGGGGCTGTAGCATTGGGTACACAGGTAGTTGTGACCAACCGACAGAATGCTTGGGCGTTTCTTTGCTTGTTTGCTCCTATCTGATTAGCTGCAGGTGTTTATGCTCTTTGTGGAATACTTTATTGACTGTCAAGTGTCTGTGGTCTACACTGGGCATCATAAATATTCAACCCCTTTGGATTTCTTCACATTTTATTGTGATACATACTGGGATTAAAATTGATTTAATTGACCTTTTTGCCAACGATCTACACAAAACACTCTCACAGAACATTTTTTAAAAGATTAATGAACATTTAAAAAAGTATTCACCCCCCTGAGTCAACACATGTTACAAACATCTTTGGCAGCGATTACAGTTATGAGTAATCTTGGGTAAGTCTCTAAGTGCTTTGTACACCGGGATTGTACAATATTTGCCTATTATTCTTTTCAGAATTCTTCAAGCTCTGTCATGGTTTTGGGGATCATGACTAGACAGCAATTTAATGTTTTGGCATACATTTTCAATCAGATTTAAGTCAAAACTGTAACTTGGCCACTCAGGGACATTCACTGTCATCATGGCAAGCAACTCCAGTGTAGATTGGGCCTTGTGTTGTAGGTTATTGTCCCGCTGAAAGGTGAATTCCTCTCCCAGTATCTGGTTTAAAGCAGATTTAAGAAGGTTTTCCTCTTGGATTCTGCCTGTGCTCAGCTCCATCCCATTTATTTTCGTCTTTGCCAATATCAAGCGTGCGTATAGGATAATGCAGCCGACACCATCGTTGAAAATTAGGCTTCAGTTCGTCAACGATAAGTTGTGTTAGATGTATCCCAAACATAAGGCTTTGCATTTAGCCCAAAAAGTGTATTCCTTTGCCCTGTTTCTTTGCAGTATTACTTTAGTGCCTTGTTGCATACATATGCATGTTTTATTCTGTATATTTTGTACTCTTCTTTTCACGCTGTCATTCAGGTCATTATTGTGGAGTCACTACAATGTTGTTGAACCATCCTCAGTTTTCTCCCATAACAGCCATTTAACTCTGTAGCTGTTCTAAAATCACGCATGTCCCCATGGTGACATCCTTGAGCAGTTTTCTTCCTTTTATGCAGCTCAGTTCAGAAGGACGAATGTACCTTTGATATTTCTGCATGGTTTAATACATCGTCAACAGCATAATTATTCACTTTTTTGTTTTATTTGATTTATTTAACCAGGCACGTCAGTTAAGAACAAATTCTTATTTACAATGACGGCCTACCAAAAGGCGAAAGGCCTCCTGTGGAGACAGGGAATTAAAATTTAAACATTTTAAATAGGACAAAATGCATGTCACGACAAGCGAGACAACACAACACTGTATACGGAGAGACCTAAGACAACAACATAGTATGGCAGCAACACATGACAACACAGCATGGTAGCAACACAACATGGTAGCAACACAAAACATGATACAAACATTATTGGGCACAGACAACAAAGGGCAAGAAGGTAGAGACAACAAAAAATCACGCAAAGGAGCCACCACTCACAGTAAGTGTCCATGAATGAGTCGTTGAATGAAGAGATTGAGATAAAACTGTTTGTTGCAGCTCGTTCCAGTCGCAAGCTGCAGCAAACTGAAAAGACGAGCGAACCAGGGATGTGTGTGCTTTGGGGACTTTAACAGAATGTGACCGGCAGAATGGGTGTTGTATGTGGTGGATGAGCTATGATATGCGCTGAGAGAAGGACAATGTACCGTCTAGCCGTACTCCCAAGTATTTGTATGAGGTGACTACCTCAAGCTCTAAACCCTCAGAGGTAGTAATCATACCTGTGGGGAGAGGGTCATTCTTCTTACCAAACCACATGGCCTTTGTTTTAGTGGTGTTCAGAACAAGGTTAAGGGCAGAGAAAGGTTGCTGTACACTAAGAAAGCTTTGTTGTAGAGCGTTTAACACAAAATCTGAGGAGGGGCCAGCTGAGACTAAGACTATATCATCTGCATATAAATGGATGAGAGAGCTTCCTACTGCCTGAGCTATGTTGTTGATGTAAATTGAGAAGAGCGTGGCGCCTAGGATCGAGCCTTGGTGTACTCCCTTGGTGACAGGCAGTGGCAGAGACAACAGATGTTCTGACTTTATACACTACACTCTTTGAGAGAACTTGATTATAAGCTTAACGCTTAAATGTCCGATTTGTTTTTGTTACCCATCTATCAATCGCTGCCCTTCTTTATGAGGCTTTCAAAAAGCTCCCTGGTCTTTGAAGTTGAATCTGTGCTAAATTCAGTACTTGACTGAGTGCCCTTACATATGTTGTATGTATGGGAGCCAGAGGAATGGGTAGTCATTAAAAAATGTCAACCCCTATTATTTCATACAGTTAGTCCATATATTTACTGCTGAACTTATTTAGGCTTGCATAAAGAAAGGGGGTGAAAATGTATGCAACAACAACTATCTTAGTTATTTCGTTTTATTAATTTGTACACATCTGTAGATGTATCTTTTAAATTTGACATTATGGAGTATTTTGTGTAGATGAAAGACAAACAAATTACAATTAATGCCACAAAATGTGAAAAAAATCCCAGGGTGAATACTTGTGATACCCACTGTATGTGTGGTTTATTTATTGGACTGATTACCTGAACATATAAGGTATTTCAAATACAAAATTGAATGTTGATATCATATGTAGTGCTGTATATGTCATGTAAATGTTTTCGTGTTACTGTATCACACAATGAGGAAAAGATAGCATAAGGCCGCGTCCACTGAGTACACAAAACATTGTGTATGTGTGCCATTCAGAATGTGAATGGGCGAGACAAAAGATTTAAGTGCCTTTTAATTGAGTGTGTCAAGAACTGCAACGCTGCTGGGTTTCTCACACTCAATAGTTTCCCATGTGTATCAAGAATGGTCCACCACTCAAAGGACATCTAGGCAACTTGACACAACTGTGGGAAACATTGGTGTCAACATGGGCCAGCATCCCTGTGGAATGCTTTCAATACTTTGTAGACTCGAGGGTGTTCTGAGGGCAAAAGGAGTTGCGACTCAATATTAGGAAGTTATCCTCAATATTATATAGTTTGAGTGTTGAAGTTGCCTGATGACTCATCCTGAATTTAATTTAGCTGCTTGACCGCTGAACCTTTTTATTTTATTTATTTATTTAACCAGGCAAGTCAGTTAAGAACACATTCTTATTTTCAATGACGGCCTGGGAACAGTTAACTGCCTGTTCAGGGGCAGAACGACAGATTTGTACCTTGTCAGCTCGAGGGTTTGAACTCGCAACCTTCCGGTTACTAGTCCAACGCTCTAACCATTAGACTACCCTGCCGCCCCTACTACCCATGAATGTTGTTTGTGCTGACGTGAATATGTGTGTATACCCAACCCATCAGTTTTTGGGGGCCAACCAGAACGGATTGAATGTGTTCGCATTCAAGAAGGCAAAATCCAGACTCTTCGTTGAGAAGAAACTTTAGTGGGTGTGGCATTTGGCCGGAGATGTGGATGGGTAGCCAGGCAAAGCCTACCGGAATTGTACATCCTACTGGAAATGTACAGTACATGTTAAAAACTAGTTGGAAATACAATAATTACACAATAGCATATTTTTATTTTAACACAAATTGAATTGTAAAAAAACATTGTTTTGTATTTTACCCCCTTTTTCTCCCAATTACGATCTTGTCCCATCGCTGCAACTCCCCAACGGGCTCGGGAAAGGTGAAGGTCGAGTCATACATGCTCCAAACCATGACCCGCCTAAGCACGCTCCTTAACACCCACCTGCTTAACCTGGAAGGTAGCTGCATCAATGTGTCGGAGGAAACTCTGTTCAACTGACGACTGAAGTTAGCCTGCAGGCGCCCAGCCCACCACAAGGATGAGCCAAGTAAAGGCCCCTTGGCCAAACCCTCCCCTAACCTGGACAACCCCGGTTGCGCAACTCGGGGGGCCCCGAATTGTAAAACGCTTGTTTGGAGTGCAGTTTTTTTCTCCCTAAATAATCTTAAAATGTATTGGAAAGAGGTTATCAGGTCCTTTCAAATACATGGAACATGTTACAATTGCAAACGTGTAAATCTTGTGTAAAATGTAATGTATGGCTGTTTCCCACAGACAGTTATTACCTCCTGAAATGCTGTTGGAGATTTTTATTGAGGGAAGGTACCACAGCCAGAGTATATCTACCACCCTCACGTTGAACATATGAAAAACCATGTTGAACCTGCTGTAGCAAGTATTTGCCTTGTTCTTTTTTGGTCAGGGGGTAAACTACTGCTAAAAATATGTAGCAATGCACCTGTTTGCGCATTACAGTATTTCAAATCCATCCATGCATTATGTGATTGGCCTGTAGCAAGTAGAAGATGAACTTGCTCTTTGCTCAATGGTGTTCTGGCTACAAATGATTGTGAGCGTACCAAGTAATTAGGCGTCACTCTAAAGCGGGAAGGTGGAATAAACGAGTCAGGAGTAGGTTTTTCTGATTGAACACGGTTCTCTATTGAGGGTATTTTGTCAACAAAAACATTAACATAATCAATGAAAAATCTTCCAAGGAAAAAAACACATCTTCTCCAGATGAAACAAGAACACAATAGGATAATCTTTAAACTACAACAAACATAAATCATGGGTTTGTCACCATCTTCCTGGTTCTTTCAGCACAGCTTCTCTCTCTCGGTAGCCATCTTCCAGAGATAGTTTTCCCCCTCTCTGTTGGTTCCATTCTCTCTCTTATAGGGGAAGGAGAGTATCTCATTAGTACCTTCAGCTGTGCTTAATTGACTCTGGTTACCTGGTCTCCCATGCTTTGTTGGGCTACTATCCATGAGCCCAGCCTGCCCTCTAGTGGTCCTTCCACATACCTTCCCCCAGGACCGAACCGGAGGGTCGGGCGCCAGACGCACCGTCTTGGTCGCGTCGGGACAGCGCGTCTGCATTCCCGTTCCTCGATCCGGCCCTGTGGATGACATGGAAAGAGAACGGTTGTAAAGACAAAAACCATCTGGCTATTCTGTTGTTATTGTTTCTCTTACCAGCCATCCACGCGAGGGGTGCATGGTCAGTAACTAATGCAAACCTCCGACCCAGTAGGTAGTACCGGAGATAATCGAGGGCCCACTTGATGGCTAAGGCCTCTTTCTCTACGGTCGCATACCTCTGTTCCCGATCGCTGAGTTTCCTACTAATGAAGAGAATCGGCTTCTCTGCTTCACCTTCACCCTGAGCTAGTACGGCCCCGAGCCCGGTATCCGAGGCGTCGACCTGCACAATGAACTCTTGTGAGAAGTCCGGAGCCTGTAGAACGGGATCAGAACACAGGCCATCTTTTAACAATTGAAAGGCCTCTTCCGCCTCGTCTTTCCACTCTACCTGGTTTGGCAGGTTTTTCCTGATGAGGTTTGTGAGGGGGTTGGCAATGGTTGCATATCCCGGGATAAAACGGCGATAATATCCTGTTATCCCTAAGAAGGCCCGAACGTCTCGCTTGGTCCGGGGTCGAGGCCAGTCACGAATTGCCCTGGTCTTCTCTGCCTGCGGGCGTATTTTCCCATTCCCCACGGTATACCCCAGGTATTCCGCTTCGGACAGGCCCAGGCAGCATTTATTTGGATTGGCTGTCAACCCTGTGGCTTCCAAACTCACGAGCACCGCCCGTAATCGCAGGAGGTGACTATCCCAGTCCTCGCTGTGGATGACCACATCGTCTATGTACGCCGCTGCATACTCTTGATGGGGGCGTAGAATGGCATCCATGAGGCGTTGGAAGGTTGCAGCGGCTCCGTGCAGTCCGAAGGGCATCCTCACATACTGGAAAAGCCCCTCTGGGGTGGCGAAGGCAGTCTTTGAGCGATCCTCCGGAGCCACCGGCACTTGCCAATATCCCTTCGTCAAATCCAGGGTAGTGATGAACTTGGCCTTTCCTAAGCGCTCCAAGAGTTCATCCACACGGGGCATGGGATACGCATCGAATGTAGAGATGGCATTCACGCCCCTAAAGTCGTTGCAGAGTCTCATACTACCATCGGCTTTGGGGACCAGGACTATGGGACTGGACCACTCGCTCGTCGAGGGCTCGATCACGCCCATCCTCAACATCTCCCTCACCTCTTTCTTAGCGATGACTCGGCGAGCCTCAGGAATCCTGTAAGGGCGGATATGCACTTTCTTGCCGGGTTCAGTGTGGATATGGTGGAACAGGACATCTGTTTGTCCTGGGAATGGAGAGAATACTCGACCAAAGTTCATAATCAGCTTATCTAGCTGTCTTGACTGCTCCGGTAGGAGAGTTTGGCCACGGCGCACCTGTGGTAGAGCCTCTTTTTTTCTTTGCCCTCCAGGGCCATCAAAGCCACCTCCTCCTCTCGTCCATGGTACGTCTTCAGCAGGTTTATGTGATAGAGTTGGACCTTCTTCCTCCTGTCAGGTTGCTTGATGAGGTAATTGACCGGTGAGACCCTTTTCATTACCTCGTAGGGCCCCCTCCACTGCGCCAGCAAGCGATGTTCGGCCGTGGGCACAAGCACCATCACTTTCTCTCCCACGGTGAACTCACGGGGGTCGCAGATTTATCATAGGCCCGGCCTTGGGTCCTTTGGGCCTTCTCCATATGCTCCTTGACTATGGGCCACACTGCTGACAGGCGGTCTCTCATCAGGGTAACGTGTTCTATTGTGGATCGAAAGGGGCATGGTTGGGTCTCCCAGGTCTCCTTGGCTAAGTCGAGGATTCCTCGACAGGGTCTGCCATAGAGCAATTCAAACGGCAAGAATCCAGTGGATGCCTGAGGTACTTCTCGCAGGGCAAACATTAAGTGTGGGAGGAGCATGTCCCAGTTTTTCCCGTCTCGGGACACCACTCTTCTCAACATGCTTTTAATTGTTTTGTTCAAGCGTTCACACAACCCATCTGTTTGAGGGTGGAATATGCTTGTACGTATCTGTTGAACCTGATATAACCGACACAAGTCCTTCATCAACCGGGACATGAACGGGGTTCCTTGATCGGTTAAGATCGTCTTGGGAAGGCCCACACGAGAGAACATCAGGAATAATTCCTTGGCAATTCCCTTTGACGACATGTTACGCAGGGGTATGGCCTCCGGGAACTTGGTAGCATAATCTATAACCACTAGGATGTACTCGTGTCCTCTGGCGGATTTTGGGAGGGGTCCTACGAGGTCCATAGCTATGCGTTCAAAGGGAGTCTCTATGATGGGGAGAGGAATCAAAGGGTTACGTAGGTGTGGCCTTGGGGCTGTACGTTGACATTGATCACACGTCTTACAATACCTGGCCACATCTCGGGTGACACGGGGCCAATAGAATCTCTGCATGATTCTGTCAATAGTCTTGTCTCGTGCCAGGTGTCCTCCTAGGACGTGGGAATGGGCTAACTGTAGAACTGTATCCCTGTAGGGTCTAGGCACCATTAGTAATTCCTGGTTTTCCCCCCTTCGTCGTACGACCCAGTATAAGAGACCCCGCCTGATTGCATAGTAAGGAAGAGGGGGCTCACCTGATCCGTCGACGTTCCTCCCGTCGATCACCTTCACCTTCCTCATGGCCTCCCTTAGGTCTGGGTCTCTATGCTGCGAGGTGCCGAACTGTCCCTTTAATTCCTGGGGCAGGTCAACCTCAGTAGAGGGATGTGGAGGTTGTTCCACATCCCCATCAGGGAGACCGAGGAGAATCCCTTCCAGGTTCCCTCCTCGGATGGAGCTTCAAATATATCCCTTAGTGCCTGGTTGCTCCTTCCTTCCTGCGTTGTGTATAACCCTTCACAGGTGTCTTCATCGGTGGTTTCCTGGAATATCTGTCGTAAACGTTGGGTCGCTATTTCTTCCTCTGCAGTAGAGGACGAGGACGCGGCTACGTCTCCTTGTAGTACTACTACCTCGGGCTTGGAGATTCTCTTCTTTCCTGTCCCCCTTCTTCCCGTGCATAACGTCATCTGCCGAAGCTCCTTATATAGGGGACAGTCTCTCCCGATCAATAATGGCACCTTCAGCTGGGGCACTTTCCCTGCCCTGACTGTACACCTTCCTTTTGGAGTGAGAATAGGCAGATTCACAGTGGGGTAATAGTGGGTGTCTCCATGGATACAGGATACGGCTACTTTGTCTGGTAGCAGTGTTGCGGAGGTCACCATCCGCTCCTCTACTAACGTAACCATACTTCCCGAGTCGAGAATAGCTACCACATCTTGTCCTTCAACTCGCACCGGAATCTCTGAGGCTGGGGCTATCTCTGCTAACCAACAGTGTTGATCCTGCCCCCTCAAAACGGGATGTGTGGGGGTAGGCAGTGACGACTCTGTGACCATGGGCTCATCCTTGCTAGGACATTGTGGGGCATAATGGTTGGGAGACTGACACTTATAACACCGACCCGGCTGTGTGGTGGCTGACTTCTCCCACCTCCGGGGGGGGGCTTGGACGTTTCGGTGGCGGGCAAGCCGGGGTGAGTCGTGGTACGGGATTGGACGACTCCTTCCGTTCCTCCTTGTCACTTTTTAACAACTCCCCTGTAGACCGATATGTTTCCACCGCCTGGGCTATTTCCTCGGCTGACAACGGGTTGGCTTGCCCCACAACCCTTTTTAAGTCACTGGGTAATTCTCTCAATATCTTGTCCACTACGAGAGTCTCTATCACATGTCCTACTCCCTTTCCAGGTTCTAGCCACTGTTTTGTCAGTCGTATTAAGGCGAAGATCTGGGCACGAACGGGTTGATCAGCTGTATAGGTCCATTGATGGAACTTTACAGCCCTATCTCTGGCAGTCAGCTGGTACCGGGACAGGATCTCGGTTTTTAGTCGCCCATAGTCCGCAGCTTCGCGGGAATCCAGGTCAAAATAGGCTTCCTGAGCCACCCCGGTCAAAAGAGGAGCTAATGCGCTAGCCCATTCTGTGGGCGGCCACTCTTCCAAGGTGGCCGTCCTTTCGAAGGTCATGAGGAAGGCCTCAATATCATCCTCCTTGGAGAGACGAGATAAGATGGCGTGAGCAGCCGCTCTTGGCCTAACTCTAGGTTCTTCTCGTCGACTCAGCTGTTGTTGCAGGAGTTCTATGGTTGTCTGCTGTGCCGTGATCAATTGTTGTAGTAGGGCGTTATCCATCGTTCTTGAATGGTTCCTCCGGGTCTTCTGGAAGAATATTAATTTACTCACTTATCCTTGTGTCACTCGTCCACCTAATGCCCGCATCCTCCACCAATGTGAGCGTACCAAGTAATTAGGCGTCACTCTAAAGCGGGAAGGTGGAATAAACGAGTCAGGAGTAGGTTTTTCTGATTGAACACGGTTCTCTATTGAGGGTATTTTGTCAACAAAAACATTAACATAATCAATGAAAAATCTTCCAAGGAAAAAAACACATCTTCTTCTCCAGATGAAACAAGAACACAATAGGATAATCTTTAAACTACAACAAACATAAATCATGGGTTTGTCACCATCTTCCTGGTTCTTTCAGCACAGCTTCTCTCTCTCGGTAGCCATCTTCCAGAGATAGTTTTCCCCCTCTCTGTTGGTTCCATTCTCTCTCTTATAGGGGAATGAGAGTATCTCATTAGTACCTTCAGCTGTGCTTAATTGACTCTGGTTACCTGGTCTCCAATGCTTTGTTGGGCTACTATCCATGAGCCCAGCCTGCCCTCTAGTGGTCCTTCCACATGATACTATAAGGGTACAAGGCGAGACCCAGATGCAGACACAGGAGGCAGATGGGTAGAGTCCAAGATGTTTCTTAACAATCCAAAAGGGGTTGGCAAGGAGAGAATGGTCGTGGACAGGCAAAAGGTCAAAACCAGTTCAGAGTTCCAGAGGTACAGAATGGCAGGCAGGCTCGAGGTCAGGGCAGGCAGAATGGTCAGGCAGGCGGGAATGGAGTCCAGAAAAACAGGCAAAGGTCAAAACCCGGGAGGACTAGAAAAAAGAATAGAAAAGCAGGAGAAAAACACACTGGTTGACTTGAACAACACAGAGATAAATACACCAGGGAAAATAAGCGACACCTGGAGGGGGTGGAGACAATCACAAGGACAGGTGAAACAGATCAGGGCGTGAAGGGTACAGAAGAGTTGTTTTAGTCCAAGTCACCCTTCATGCTTGAGTTTCTCTGCCGTGTACTCTGCGTGCCTTTTGTGTGATGTCCGGACTCACCAGGTGTAGCAGAGCCAAATTGATCACTATAGATGAACGGCTGTATTTTGGAGAGCGTATCAATGCGTATCTCATTGCTTCCTCATCTTAAAATGGATTACAAATAGCTGTGTACTGATCTCTCGCTGTATTATTGACTGTGCCGTGGTAAGGACTAAATCCTCCTTTTAATGTGTGGTAATACACTGTGCACTCCAACAATCCACAATGTGGCAAAGAACTGACACCGTTTGAATTATGCTGTTTTATGGTGTCCAACCCCAGGAAATCAGAAAAGCACAGAAACTGTCTACAGAAGGCCACACACAAAGGCATGCTTATTTATTTCCACACACACACACACACACACGCACACACACACACACACACACACACACACACACACACACACACACACACACACACACACACACACACACACACACACACACACACACACACACACACACAGGATCAGCGCTAAATCCTATGCAGGATTATACAATCATACAATTTCAATGCCCCCGCTGTTTCACCTTACTTTTTCTACCTTTAGGAAATTAAAATAGACCTCTTTCCGTGTCCTAACCTTACCCCCCACCACCGGACCTTTTCTCTCTCAGCAGAGAGGCGCTGAATATATGAACGGCAAATAGAGACACTGCTGTGATATGCTTATGGTCCGCGTTCGTTAACGGGATGTCACAGACCTTGGGGGATTATTTGACACCAATGGGCTCATGCATACCTTGTAATAGACTTTGCTCAGTCGTAGGTGTCTCTTAAATCTTGGTATGACAAAACGCCTGGAAGGGAATTCAGTAAAACTCCACCTATCGCCTGTAGGTGTAATGCTTTATAAGTATTATGAGCCCTACAATGCATTATAACTGCATTATAACGGCAGGCTTCAAGTAAAGTGTTACTGGGGATTCATCACTTGGCTTCATCACTCTCGCTCTCGTTTTGTGCTCTCCCTGGCCTCAATGTTACCTTGTTTATCCACAATCTGTTCATTTTGTCATGATCCTCTGCTCCGGTTACACAAAGCCAATATCCATTTTAATAGTTCTGTATAATTTGTGTTAAACTTAACTTCGTCCCTACGCACAATATGAATAGCAAATATAGCATTTGTGCCTCTCACTTGTCGTGTCGGCTTCACGAAGGCTGTACAAATGAGGACCATACAGAAGAGGAACAACCATTCACAACAACGTTATGTCTACAAATCTGTCTTTTTTTTTTTTACTTTATATTTCTCTATTTTATTTTTTTCTCGAATTACAAACCTTCCTCTGCCTTTGTAAGAACAATGTTTCATTGGTAGATATGGTTGGAGCTAAGACGGCAAAGCCAACAATAACTACAAACAGCATTTTGATGATAAGATGTTCTTATCCTCCAAGATATAAAAACGCGAACACAATTCTCCAATGTAATTGAGGGAAATGGCTCCTGGTAATCGAAAATTGGAGCAAGAATAAGACCCTGGTGTTAAAAATGTCTGCGGCTGATTCTAGAAATTCTAAAATCAACATGGCACCCTTAATGGAAATGTACAATTTAAATGGACCTAGCCAAGGTGAACATGTCACTTGTTCCTGTGAGAACATTTATTCAGGATAAACTCCATGTCTCTCTTCTTATATAGGTGTTACAATTAGAAAAATGCAGGCGCCATGGACAAACCAACCTTGGTTTCGCCTAGTTTTTCAATAATTGTCTTGTACATTTCGAGGCACCACATGTGGCACCAACTAAATTACCTAGGGGACTTCATTAATTTACAATACATGACTAAACTGCCTTGTTATATTTGTTTATCATGTGTTCTTAGTCAGATGATGCATGCTTCTTATTTAGTTTAGGATCTATTGCTGTTTTTCTTTGCTCTGTTCCTTCTTGATATTCGCATTGACAGAGTAATGCATGTAATGCAGTCTAAATGAGAACTTGATTTAAGGTGTTATTGAATGATAGTGGCTTTCCTGATAGTTCATTCAGAGGTGGCTTAGTTTTGCACAGAAATGCCAGTGTGTCTCGGACGGAGTGAGAAGATATAGAAACGGTCTGTCATGTGGTGTGATCATGTTCAATTCTGATGGAAAACCTGACTGAAAAGTCATCCTGCACACAAAACCAGACTCACAATTTATACATCAAGTGAGAACTCCATTCTTCATCCTGGACATGCTGCTGTGGAAACCAAAGGGACAAGACAGACCAACACAAATGTCGGACGTGCGGAGTTGATCACCTCCTGGATGATATATGTAGAATCGTCTGGAAATTAACGGAAAACGATGGCTCGTGTTCTGTGGTCAGAGGCGATAGGATGGCCCCACACTGTGCGCGACGTTATCTGAAATCAAATTAACTGCAATTGATTGAATACTTCTTAAATGGCAATCTAAATGTGATTTAATGTATAATTTCTGCCAAATAATAGTAAGCCAATAGCATAGTTTCGAAGGATGCTGCCATATCATGTGCATTACATGGTTCATTCAATGGTACTGTTACCTGTATAAAAGTCTATGTGTTTAATCTTGGATGTCATTTTTCATTATATCAAATGAGTGTTATAGAGGGTCATATTTCAAAGACAATATTCACACCATCTTCCCATATTTTTGAGGATTTTGAGTTTTTGAGATAGACGTATTTGAGATAGGAGTAAGGGCAGATGACTGTATTTGGCGTGTTTTGAATCATCCATCTTGCTCTCTAATGGGTCTAGTGGATTACACACTGTCAACCTGTTTTTGGAATGGTGAAGGTATGTTAAAGAAAGCCAAATTATACTAGAAAAAAACAAACTCAGCATGTAACATGTTCCCATGTTTCATTAGCTGAAATAAAAGATCCCATCATCCCATCATTTTCCATACGCACTAAAAGCTTATTTCTCAAAAATAAAGTGCATGACATCCCTGTTAGTGAACATTTCTCCTTTATCAAGATAATCCATCCAACTGACAGATGTGGCATATTAAGCTGATGAACAGCATAATCATTACACAGGTGTAACTTGTGCTGGGGAAAATAAAAGGCCACTCTAAAATATGTTGAGGGAGCGTGCAATTGGCATGCTGACTCAAGGAAAATCCCCAGAGCTGTTCATTTATCTACCATAAGCCACCTCCAAAGTCATTTGAATGAATTTGGCAGTACGTCCAACCTGCCTCCAACCTGCCTCATCCGGCTTCTTCAATGGTCTGCAGACCACTGTAATAAAGCCATTTTTGGGGCAAAAACTAACCACGCCAGCCCAGGACCTCCACATCCGGCTTCTTCACCTGTCGGATGGTCTGAGACCAGCTGCCTGGACTGCTGATGAAACTGAGGTGTATTTCTGTCTGTAATAAAGCCATTTTTGGGGCAAAAACTCATTCTGATTGGCTGGGCCTGGCTCCCCAGTGGGTGGGCCTAAACTTAACCCAAAACTTAACACTTACTCAGTTAATGCCAAAACATAGGTTTTGCATTTGTGCAGTTTGACTGACATCTAACAGATGTGGAAAAATAAGATACTTTTGTACATGGTTCAGTTCTTACTTGGTTGACTTTTGAAGTCCTTTTCAGACAGAATTACTGTCTGTGTCTGTGTGGTAACCTGCAACCGTCAAATCTGGACAATTGACTCTGTCATTCATATTTGACAGCGTTATATATGTATCTGTATTTGTTTTCTGTGTCAATCTTATTTGTCCATGCCAGGCCAGCTTTTGGTGTAAATTATTACGTGTAAAATGTTAGTGTTCCCACTTTAATGTTTTCAGCTTTCTGTGTTTTTGTGTTTCGTGTAAAATTATATTTAAAAGAAAAAGCAATAAATGCTTAGGCAACTCAGATAGGCGGTCTGTCATTAAACATACACTGTGTGTGTTTTGTGTGTGTTTGTCTGTGTGTGGTTCTGTCTGTGTGTCATGCATAGGTGTAATAGGTGGCAGGGAAGTCAGGCGCAGGAGAGTCAAATGGAGCGTAAAATGGAGTCTTTTAATAAAGTCCATGGAGTATGCTCCATAACACTAAACGTACATAAACAAACATGGGTACGAGGACCCGACGCGCACCTATACAACAAACACACTACACTGACAATAAAACAATCTCTGACAAAGACATGAGGGGAAACAGAGGGTTAAATACACAACAGGTAATGAATGGGATAGAAAACAGGTGTGTGGGAAGACAAGACAAAACCAATGGAAAATGAAAAAAAGGATCAATGATGGCTAGAAGACCGGTGACGTCGAACGCCGAGCACCGCCCGAACAAGGAGAGGCAACGACTTCGGCAGAAGTCGTGACACTGTGTCTGTGTGTGCGGGTGTGTGCGTGTTCATGGGGATTTGAATTCCACCAGCACTGAACGGTATTTCCTCATTTGATGTAACTTCTCTGGATGCTGCGGACACCATAAAACAGGGTCTCTCTTGGGGCAGTTTATAGGACTGTGTGAAGTCAGGCCAGGCTTTTGAAAGCTTTTGCGTGTGGTCAACACTAAATAAAGCTCTATAGAGGCCAGCCTTTCATGCTAACATCAGGGTCAGGTCTCAAAGCACCCTTTGATGTGGTACCCCCTCATGTGAAGGGCATTTAAAGTGAGGCAGTGGCCCAGTACACACTCAATTTGTACAACTGATGTACAACTCATTTGACAAAACAGACAACGCACAATGATTGTGTAAAAAATATTTCTGAAGACAAACTCTGTTGCATCACCAAAATATCAGTTGTATCACAACCATTGTATAAAATGTGTTTACCTGTGCCAGTGTGGCTGGATACATTTTTTGTCAGTTTGTGTGGGTGTGTGGGAGAGCACTTTTGGAAATGTTTGTGTGTGTGTGCATAAATGCATGAGATTCCACTTGCTCATCCACACATTACTCTGATAATGGGAGTCTTCAAAAACCTGTTTCTCAAGCCTCAATGGACCCCATTTTGGTCAATGTTGGAAATATGTGTTGATTTTCTCTTTCTACTACGTTCTCTTACTCTTTCTCAACCATGACTGGGGAAAGGCTCAATGTTGAATGAAACAGGACTTTCAGATAGGTACAGTATAGGAAACGAAGGTATAACAAAACAAAAAAATGAGAAAAAAACCTAACATTTTTAGAATGCATTGCCATAGTAACGTACTTTACTCAAAAACCTGGAGCAATACATTTCTAACAGTTATCTATCAAAGACACTGGTCCTGTCACAGTGAAAGCAATTTACAAGAGAGTTCAAGAGATGATATTGGGATGCAACTTGTCAAAACTTGTCTTTCAGCAGGTGTTTGAAATTGTGTTTTGTTATTTGAGCAGACTATGTTAACACTTCTTCGGGATTGGTGGGTCCCCTATGGGATGGTTGAGCTAACGAGGGGCTAATGTGATTAGCATGAGGTTGTAAGTAACAAGAACATTTTCCAGGACATAGACATATCTGACATTGTCAGAAAGCTGAAATTATTGTTAATATAACTGCACTGTCCAATTTACAGTAGCTATTACAGTGAAAGAATACCATGCTATTGTTTGAGGAGAGTGCACAGTTTTGAACATGAAAAGTTGTTAATAAATAAATTAGGCACATTTGGGCAGTCTTGATACAACATTTTGGTTCATGGGATCAGATTAAAACGTTGCACATACACTGCTTCCACCTAGTGACCAATATCTAAATTGCACCTGGGCTGGAATAATACATTATAGCCATTCTTTTCAAATCAAATCAAATCAAATGTATTTATATAGCCCTTCGTACATCAGCTGATATCTCAAAGTGCTGTACAGAAACCCAGCCTAAAACCCCAAACTGCAAGCAATGCAGTTGTAGAAGCACGGTGGCTAGGAAAAATTCCCTAGAAAGGCCAAAACCTAGGAAGAAACCTAGAGAGGAACCAGGCTATGTGGGGTGGCCAGTCCTCTTCTGGCTGTGCCAGGTGGAGATTATAACAGAACATGGCCAAGATGTTCAAATGTTCATAAATGACCAGCATGGTCAAATAATAATAATCACAAGCAGAACAGTTGAAACTGGAGCAGCAGCACGGCCAGGTGGACTGGGGACAGCAAGGAGTCATCATGTCAGGTAGTCCTGAGGCATGGTACTAGGGCTCAGGTCCTCCGAGAGAGAAAGAAAGAGAGGGTATACTTAAATTCACACAGGACAATGGATAGGACAGGAGAAGTACTCCAGATATAACAAACTGACCCTAGCATAAACTACTGCAGCATAAATACTGGTGGCTGAGACAGATGATTGTACAATACTGGAGGCATTTCAAAGATGATTGTACAACAAAAAAAAACTTTTTTTCTTTGTATTATCTTTTACCATATCTAATGTGTTATATTCTCCTACATTTATTTCACATTTACACAAACTGCAATGTGTTTCCTTTGAAATTGTACCAAGACAATGCATATCCGTGTTTCAAGGCCTGAGCTGCAGGCTGTTATATTTGGGTATGTCATTTTAATGCGAAAATTGGATAAAAGGGGCCGATCCTTAATTAGGTTTAAGGTGATGATTTGTTTCTCCAACATAACATTTAAAGAATAAGTACTTTCTGTCAGAGCACATGGCATCTTATCATTAGGTTTATATTTGCCATACTCTTACACCTGTCAAATCTTCCAGAGTAGATGCAGGTGTAATCCACATAAGGATTTCAATATCTACAGTATATATATAGCATGATGTCAAAAATGTAACATAGTCTTAAGTATGAACCGTTTTTCTCCATTACCTTTCCCATTACCTTTACAAACAGTAAATAGTATGTATTTTTCTATAATGTTACACAAACAAAACACGTTTGGAATAGATGCATAGTGTCCATTAGTCTCCTGCCTCCATCCCCATGTGTTATGTCTGTGGGCCGCTCCAGGGTGCATTACTAACGTCAGATCCAGCACTCCAAGCAAATGGACTCTCACTCTCCCAATCAGCCTAACGAGACAGACATTTATCTCTCTCCTGGCCCTGATGCACTCTCAGGTGTACCCCACTCTCCTTTTCTATATAAATTGTTCTCTTCTCCCTTCTTCTCTCATTTCTGTAAATATTCCTACCTCTCTCTCTCTCTCTCTCTCTCTCTCTCTCTCTCTCTCTCTCTCTCTCTCTCTCTCTCTCTCTCTCTCTCTCTCTCTCTCTCTCTCTCTCTCTCTCTCTCTCTCTCTCTCTCTCTCTCTCTCTCTCTCTCTCTCTCTCTCTCTCTCTCTCTCTCTCTCTCTCTCTCTCTCTTTGCTGAAAATGTTTGTTCTTCTCTCTCCATCTTTCTAAGGGTCTTGATTCAATATGTATTGCTCAAGTTCAGCGCTATAGCGTGATATCATTTTTAAGGGAATGTTCCCGAGTTCGCAGAGGCTGATTGACGATAAATACTACATATGTCGGCTCAGACAGAATTTAATGTCCCCCACCTGCACCTTTCTCTCTCTCTCTCTACACTTGAATTTTTAAAAGCTGGATTTTATGGCAGTAATGTTGTGTAATAGTCGGAAAAGACTGACGTGGACACACACTTTAACAATGTTCCAATTTGGAGAGACTGAAACACTTGACTATATTCATGCTTCAGGGAAATAAAAGTATGTTACACTAGGCTAATGGCTCATGGCTTGAACACACCTCTAGAGTTATGTAAAGTATATCTCAATATACACACCTGTCAGCTCGGTGAAGTGACGTGGTTTGGAGAAAAGGAAGCAGGAGAACAAGAGGTACTGTATATTAGATGCTAAAAAGGTTTGTTATCATCTCTGGGATATGTGGACCTGGCCAAAAGCCAGTGAAAATGCAGAGCGCCAAATTCAAATAAATTACTATAAAAATCAAACTTTCATGAAATCACACATGCAAGATAGCAAATTAAAGCTACACTTGTTGTAAATCCAGCCAACATAACACATTTCAAAAAGGCCTTTAGGCAAAAGCAAACAATGCTATTATCTGAGGATAGCACCATAGTAAACAAACACTGACGAGCATATTTCAACCCTCCAGGCGCGACACAAAACGCAAATATAAAGATATAATTCATGCCTTACCTTTGACGAGCTTCTTTTGTTGGCACTCCAATATGTCCCATAAACATCATAAAGGGTATTTTTGTTCGATTAATTCCGTCGTTATATATCCAAAATGTAAATTTATTTGGCGCGCTTGATCCAGAAAAACACAGGTTCCAACTTGCGCAACGTGACTACAAAGTATCTCAAAAGTTACCTGTAAACCTAATACAACTTTAGGTATTTCATACCATAA
This sequence comes from Oncorhynchus gorbuscha, assembly GCF_021184085.1. NCBI lineage: Eukaryota > Metazoa > Chordata > Actinopteri > Salmoniformes > Salmonidae > Oncorhynchus > Oncorhynchus gorbuscha. The sequence continues at coordinate 41,013,059 of NC_060193.1, read as the reverse complement.
ATAATCGATACAATTGAAGACGGGATGATCTGTGTTCAACACAGGAGGAAAACAAACTGTAGCTAGCTTTCAGGTCAAGAGTCCTCTTCACTCTAGCCTCGTTCTGAACAGTGTTACTTCTTCATTACACAAAGGAAAAATCTCAACCAATTTCTAAAGACTGTTGACATCCATTGGAAGTGGTGGGAACTGGAATAAGGTCCCTTTGAAATCTGGATACCTAATGAAAACCCATTAAAAAGAGATTGACCTCAAAAACAAAAATATGAATGGTTTGTCCTCTGGGTTTCGCCCGCCAAATAAGTTCTGTTATACTCACAGACATGATTCAAACAGTTTTAGAAACTTCAGTGTTTTCTATCCAAATATACCTATCTTATCTTCTGGGGATGAGTAGCAGGCGGTTGAATTTGGACATGCTTTTCATCCAAAATTCCGAATGCTGCCCCCTATCCTAGAGAAGGATTACCAACACATTGCATCTGAAACAGTTTTCAAATTTGGATTTTCTAGCGAAATAGGGCCAGGGGTGATAAGGGATGGAAGAACAACAACTGAGCTTAGGGACCTACATCAAAGGAAGGGACAGAAAATACACAATTATTTCAAACTGAGTGGTATCAACAGAAAGACTGGCTCTGTAGCTGCGGTGCTAGCAGCCGACTCTACTGCTTCCCCTGTCTGCTGTTCCCCACCAGCGACAATGTGTGGACAATAACCTGTTACTGCGATTTGAACAACTTGCTTATAGCACTCAAGAAGCATGAGAAATATGTGTCTCACAGCCAAATGCAGATAACGCTTAAGACATTTGGCAGCTCACAGATAGATCTGGCATTGAATGAACATCTTGCACAATGCAAAGTTGAAAGAGATCGAAGACATTTTAAAACACCTAGTTAATTAATGCTACATGCTACCGAGGTAAACATGAGTTGGCATTTCGTGGCAACGATGAGAGTGCCAGCTCATGAAACACGCCCAGGTGCAACTACAGTGAGTGAACAAAACATTATGAACACCTGCTCTTTCCATGACAACAACTGACCAGGTGAATCCTGGTGAAAGCTATGATCCCTTATTGATCATTGTAGATGAAAGGGAAGAGACAGGTTAAAGAAGCATTTTTAAGATTTAAGACAATTGAGACATGAATTGTGTACGTCTGCCATTTCAAGGGTGAATGGGCAAGACAAAATATTTAAGTATTGAACAGGGTCTGGCAGTAGGTGCCAGGCGCAGCGGTTTGTGTCACGAACTGGAACGCTGCTGGTTTTTCAACATTTGAAAGTTGTTCTTAATGTTTTGTACACTCAGTGTATGTGGAAGAATTACACACCTTTGCTGATAAAAAAATGAACAGTTAGCAACCCATTTAGATAACGCCACCGTGTTTTCATTTTGCTCATGGCCTACGATGGAATGTTCAATGAAACTGATGAGCTTTTTTGTGTTCTGCAGAACTAACTGATGTATATGGGTTTATGTTGTACTAGTATTACAGACACAAAGAAAGCACTTGAAATGGCAGCCGCAGTACTTTTATAGTTTATATGAGCGATTTAAGCAGAAATACAATGAACTGGGCCTGGCAGAGAGCAAAGCTCGTAGTAAACAGATGATCAGAGTAGAGAGGGGGAGAATCTATTAAAACATTATGGACAATATCAATGTTCAGATGAGAGCCAGGTTTGACTACATTGGTTAACTGAATGTCACAAAAGTTTGACTCCTGAAAACGAGAACCTGTCAAAATACACAGAGTACATCGATTTTGTTAGGTTTTCAGGCTGATCTTGTCAGATTGTACTGTTCACAAATGGTACAAGAGTATCACCTGGACAGCTCCTCGGCTTTTTGTTCCAGCATGACCTGACACACACTGTCCCCGAGGCTACAAAGTCACTGCAGTTGGTCCTCACTATACCAGCTGTAACAGAATCCATTGAGAGGTAATTTTCTGCGTTGAAACGAATATGAACTTTTAGTCAAAACCGGACCTATCAAGGAGGACTCTCATCCCTTGCCATTCTCTCCATTGAGACTGAGAGAATTCTAAAATTGACAGACAACAAGGAGGAATTTTATAGCTCAGTAATTGATGTTTTGACCCCGAGGGATAAACGGATGGACTTCGTTTACAAGTAAACGTAAGTGCAAGCAAGTGTTTATCTGCGGTAGAGCCATCTACTATTATTACACAACAAATCTATTTTGTAAGTATACAGTACCAGTCAAAAGTTAGGACACACCCACTTATTACAGGGTTTTTCTTAATTTGTGGTATTCTCTACTTTGTAGAATAATAGTGAAGACATCAAAACTATGAAATAACACATATGGAGTCATGTAGTAACCAAAAAAGGGTTAAACAAATCAAAATATATTGTTTATTTGAGATTCGTCAATGTAGTCACCCTTTGCCTTGATGACAGCTTCGCACACTCTTGGCATTCTCTCAAAAAGCTTCATGAGGTAGTCACCTGGAATGCATGTCAATTAACCTCTAGCGACGAGCAATCCCGTATCCGGGAGCGTAATCATAGTCTCAAGGGCATTACCATAACGCAACTTTTCCTATTCATGAAAATCACAAATTAAATAAATACATTCAAACACAAGCTTAGCCTTTTGTTAACAACACTGTCATCTCAGATTTTCAAAATATGTGTTACAACCAACGCTAGACAAGCATTTGTGTAAGTGTATCATGGCATAATGCTATGCTCGGCCCTGCTGGCAGCAGGCAACATTTTCACAAAAATAAGAAAAGCAACCAAATTAAATCATTTACCTTTGAAGAACTTCAGATGCTTTCACTCAGGTGACTCCTAGTTAGATAGCAAATGTTCCTTTTTTCCAAAAATAATATTTTTGTATGCGAAAAACTTGCGTTTTTTCATCAGTTTTGGCTGAGAAATCAACCGAAAAATACTTCAACTATAACGCCAAACTTTTTTCAGAATTAACTCCATAATATCGACAGAAACACGGCAAACGTTGTTTAGGATCCATCCTCAAGGTGTTTTTAACATATGTATTCGATAATATATCCGTCGAGGCAGTTGGTTTCTCATAAATAATTGGAAAAATGGCTATCTCAGTATTTTACGCAAGGTTTTCTCCGGGAGACACCATGCGACCACTCGCCCTATATGGTCTCTTACAGCCACTCTCCAATGGAAATGCCTAAAAAGACATCACAATGTACACCTTGGGGAAAACGTGGAAAACGTAAGCTGACTCCTAGCTCCTTCACAGCCATATAAGGAGTCATTGGCATGAGGCGGTTTCAAAAAATGCGGCACTTCCTGATTGGATTTTACCTGGGTTTGCCTGTAACATCAGTTCTGTGGCACTCACAGACAATATCTTTGCAGTTTTGGAAACGTCAGAGTGTTTTCTTTCCAAAGCTGTCAATTATATGCATAGTCGAGCATCTTTTCGTGACAAAATATCTTGTTTAAAACGGGAACGTTTTTCATCCAAAAATTAAAAGAGTGCCCCCTATATCCAACTAGTTGTGTCTTGTTAAAAGTTAAATGTTGTAATTTATTTCCTTCTTAATGCGTTTGAGCCAATCAGTTGTATTGTGACAAGGTAGGGGTGGTATACAGAAGATGGCCTTATTTGGTAAAAAACTAAGTCCATATTTTGGCAAGAACAGCTCAAACAAGCAAAGACAGTCATTACTTTAAGACATGAATGTCAGTCAATGCAGAACATTTCAAGTTTCTTCAATTGCAGTCACAATGACCATCAAGACCTATGATGAAACTGCCTCTCATGAGGACCGCCACAGGTAAGAAAGACCCAGAGTTAACTCTGCTGCAGAGGATAAGTTCATTAGAGTTGCCAGCCTCAGAAATTGCAGCCCAAATAAATGCTTCACAGAGTTAAAGTAACAGATACATCTCAACATAAACTGTTCTGAGGAGACTGATGGTTGAATTGCTGCAAAGAAACTACTAAAGGACACCAATAAAAGGAAGAGACTTGCTTGGGCCAAGAAACACGAGCAATGGACATTAAACCGTTGGAAATCTGTCCTTTGGTCTGATGAGTCCGAATTTGAGGTGTTTGGTTATACCCGCCATGTCTTTGTGAAATGCAGAGTAGGTGAAAGGAGGATGCCTGCATGTGTGGTTCCAACTGTGAAGCATGGAGGAGGAGGTGAAATGGTGTGGGGGTGCTTTGCTGGTGACGCCGTCAGTGATTTCACGGCACAGTTAAGCAGCATGGCTACCACAGCATTCTGCAGCGATACACCATCCTATCTGGTTTGCGCTTAGTGGGACTATCATTCGTTTTTCAACAGGACAATGGCCCAACACACTTCCAGGCTGTGTAAGGGCTATTTGACCAAGAAGGAGAGTGATGGAGTGCTGCATCAGATGACCTGGCCTCCACAATCACCTGATCTCAACCCAATTGATATGGTTTGGGATGGGTTCGATGGCAGAGTGAAGGAAAGCAGCCAACAATTGCTCAGCATATGTGGGAACTCTTACAAGACTTTTGGAAAAGCATTCCAGGTGAAGCTGGTTGAGTGAATGCCAAGAGTGTGTAAACCTGTCATCGAGGCAAAGGGTGTGTGCTTTGAAGAATTTGTTTAACACTTTTCTGGTTACTATATGATTCCACATGTGTTATGTTATAGTTCTGATGTCTTCGCTATTATTCTACAATGTAGAAAATAGTAAAAAGAAAGAAAAACACTTGAATGAGTAGGTGTGTCCAAACATTTGAATGGTACTGTATATCAATCAGTAGCGCTGACTACTAGGCATTGTGCGTGTGTAGCGTTGTCTACAAGTAGGCATAATCTCTGGCACTTTGGATGTTGTCTGTGGTGCTGAAAGTTGTCTGTTCATGCAGGGCAATTGCATGGGGCACAAGCTATTATGGCCTGTGTGAATGTGTGTTTAAGTGCCAACCAACCTGCAAGTGTTTGTTGTTTGGTTGTGGTTAGATCTCACCTCCCTCCCTGCATTCCCTCTGCAAGGTAAGGCTTTGGCGCTGAGATCATATCCTGTGTGACACAGCTGGCCAACAGTGGCCTGTGTTAACGGCCATAGAATGGTAATGGCACAATAATGGGCCTTGTCTTGGCTGTGGGGGGATCGTGCCTGGGGACATCAGCATGAAATTTGGCAGAGTGATGGAACCTATTACCCAAACCATTACAAGTGTTTCTCTCACCCTAGGGATCATGGGACACAATTGATCTTGAGCTTGTTAGAAGGTGTCTTCGAGTTTTGTATCTGCTCGTTAATCATTCATATTTGTCAGAGCCAAATGTACTGTAACTCCACATTAACATTTTGGTCAATTAGCAGCTTTCTTTTATACAGAGCAATTTACAGTCAGTGCAGGTAAGACATCCACATATCTCTCCCTCCTGACTTGTCACTTATCCATATACGTTACTTATGCATGCAGTATTACCTTCATGCTTTCGCAGTGTTTCTTTGTTCTCGTTGAACATGCCCTCAGGTTAGAACAATGCAGTTCCTTATGCTTTGGCTGTGTTCTCTTTTACGTTACATCATGGTATAGCTCTGTATTCAAATATTGACACAGTACACTCGCCCAGCATTGTCCTCCACATAACTATAGGTTACATGAGCATCATTTGTGTATATAGTTCTGTTATAATATTTGAACATGGAGAGGACTCTCTTTACATGTTACTGGCACTCCTGACGGCATAACATTTTCAGACATGTTTGCTAAGCTCTGAGACAATGTCAATATAAATTATGTGTTACCCTTGGTGTAATTTGATTGCAATGCCAACTCAAATTATAATGTTGAGCAACCTAATTTTGTTTTGTCAGGAGTACAACATTGACCACGTTTAAAGCTTAGGATTCAAAACATTTTTCAAATTTTCTTACATTCATTCATTTTTAATGCTTTACCATAACCTCGGTTAACACAGAAGTAAAGTCTTGCAATATTGGTCAATATTGGTGTTAAGATAAGAAATAGAATGAGGCTCGGAACTAGAACAAAGAGCTCCGCCCTGTCTCTTTGCAAGGTTAGATTTGTCTGTGGGCCAAATGTTCCCTCCCCTTCTGAAATTCGAAAGATATTAACACCTGTGAAATATGTGATTTGTCCAAATAACCAGCACCAGAACTAATGCTGCTCAATTTAATGCATCCTGTTGTATCATGTCAGATCTACGGTACCATTTATGTCTACGTAGTCTGTGCATGAGAGATTATCTTTAACATAATGAGATAATGAAAACGTAATGTTTTTATTCAAAATTGCTAATTGCCGTCATCTGGCAAATTAATTTAGAGGATTAAAATAAAAATATTTCAGAAAGAATTAAGCCCAATATTTATTAATTTTTGGGTCATTCTTGAATTGCGGTGGCATTTAAACTTGCATTTTACTTTCTTTACCAAAATATATTATACAGTGCCTTCAGAAAGCAGTCACACTCCGTAATCTTTTCCACAGTTTGTTGTGTTACAAAGTGGGATTAAAATGTATTTAATAGTCATTGTTGGTCAACGATCTACACTAAATACTCTGTATTGTCAAACTGGAAGAAGAATTCTAACATTTATTACAACTTTATGAAAAACAAAACACTAATGTATCTTGATTCGATAAGTATTCACCACCCTGAGACAATACATGTTACAGTAGAAAAATATTGTACACAATTACAGTGTTTTGGAGTAAGCTTTGCACACCTGGTTTGTGCAATATTTGCTGATTTATTATTTTCTTTAAATTCTTCAAACTTTGTCAAGTTGGTTGTTAATCATTGCTAAAAAGCCATTTTCAAGTCTTGCCAAAACTGTAACGAGGCCACTCATGAACATTCAATGTAGAAAATTGTGAAAATAAAGAACAACCCTTGAATGAGTAGGTGTGTCCAAACTTTTGAATAGTACTGTATATTATTATAATTGTTTATACACACTGCTCAAAAAAATAAAGGCAACACTAAAATAAAACATCCTAGTGTGTGAATGAAAGAAATCTTATCTTAAACTATTTTGTAACAATATAATTTGTTTGGTTATATTGTACAACTTCTGGCATTCAAAATAATATATACAGTATATTTCTGTTGATCTACTCAAGACATCTTGACACATGACCATCGTGAAAAGCCTATTTGCTAGCCCTCAGTGTTTTCTGCAGTCCATACACATATATATATATTACAGTATGAATGACTGACAAGTGTTTTCTTATTAAATAATAGTTTAATAGTATGAACTATGTATTATTTGTATTTGTTATTTTTTGTGTGTTTTTACATGGTGCCAAAGTCCAAGGACAGCATTACAGCACAATTCAAGAATAACCCAAAGATATATATATTTAGACTTTGTCTTCTTTAGTTGCTAAGGAACTAAATTAAATGGACCGTTATTCGGAGAAAAAAAAGTATTAAATGGATTTAATCTAACCTCAGGAAAAGTTAATCTGTCAATCTTGTGGGTAAGCAACTCATCTTGACTCGACATGCTAATTACTTGGCCTCGGCTAAGTGTGGGAACTGAATGCAAGATTTTTGGCTTCATCTTCTGTGACAGCTTGTAGAAGATTTTCAGTTTTTGATATGTTAAAAAAGTTTGAAATATCCAATAAATGTCGTTCCACTTCATGATTGTGTCCCACTTGTTGTTGATTCTTCACAAAAAAATACAGTTTTATATCTTTATGTTTGAAGCCTGAAATGTGGCAAAAGTTCGCCAAGTTCAAGGGGGCCAAATACTTTCGAAAGGCACTGTATTTGACCAGTTTTGCAGGGTTCTTTTCCTGTCCCCAAAGTTACAGACCGGCAGTTTGCAAATGTCAAATCGTGGGCCATTACCACAGTTTTGCTGGTTATTTTCCTTTTCCGAAGCATTAGTGCTTTTAAGGTTCACTCCAGCTTCTCCCACTCTGATTTAACACCAATTTGTCTTTACCCCCAGGAGGACTAGAAACTAGGAGGTTGCAGGACTAGAAACTTGAAGGTTGCAGGTTCAAATCCCCTGACAAGGTACACATCTGTTGTTCTGCCCCTGTACATGCAGTTAACCCACTGTTCCTAGGCTGTCATTGAAAATAAGAATTTGTTCTTAACTGACTTGCCTAGTAAAATAAAGGTAAAATAAATAAATAACAACAGGTGTTAAGATATATTTAGTTGGTGTCATCCTTGGATCATGTTTATAGTGCCAGGCTCCATAGGAACAGATGGCACAAGGATACCCTGTATAGGGGATCTAAAACAGATTTAGTTTGCCTAAAATGTGTATGGATGATATATGCTAGACATCACCTTGTTAATTTACTTATTATTATCCTCCATCTTTTCTCTTGTTGTGTTTTAAGGAGAACACTGGGATCATTGGATATCTTTACATCAAATCAAATCACATTTATTGGTCACATACACATGGTTAGCAGATGTTAATGCGAGTGTAGTGAAATGCTTGTGCTTCTAGTTCCGACAGTGCAGTAATATCTTACAAGTAATCTTACAATTACACAACAACCACCTAATACACATAAATCTGAAGGGATGGAATAAGAATATGTATATATGAATACATGGATGAGCAATGACCGAATGCATATGCAAGATGCAATAATGCTATAAAAGTATATAAAAACGAGATGAGTATGAAAGATATGTAAACATTATTAAAGTGGCATTATTAAAGTGACTAGTGATCCATTTATTAAAGTGGCCAGTGATTTTGAGCCTGTATGTAGGCAGCAGCCTCTCTGTGTTAGTGATGGCTGTTAAACAGTCTGATGGCCTTGAGATAGCTGTTTTTTAGTCTCTCGGTCCCAGCTTTGATGCACCTTTACTGACCTCGTATTCTGGATAGTAGCGGGGTGAACAAGCAGTGGCTCGGGTGGTTGTTGTCCTTGATGATCTTTTTGGCCTTGCTGTGACATCGGGTGCTGTAGGTGTCCTGGAGGACAGGTAGTTTGCCCCTGGTGATGCGGTTTGCAGACCACACCACCCTCTGGAGAGCCCTGTCGTTGTGGGCCGTGCATTTGCCATACCAGGCAGTGATACAACCTGACAACGATGCTCTCAATTGTGCATCTGTAACATTTTGTGAGGGTTTTAGGTGACAAGCCAAATTTCTTCAGCCTCCTGAGTTTGAAGAGACGCTATTGCGTCTTCTTCACCACCCTGTCTGTGTGGGTGGACCATTTCAGTTTGTCCGTGATGTGTACACTAAGGACGTTGTTGATGTTGATTGAGAGGTTGTTTTCCTGACACCACACTCCAAGTGCCCTCACCCCATCCCTGTAGGCTGTCTCGTCGTTGTTGGTAATCAATCCCACTACTGTTGTGTCATCTGCAAACTTGATGATTGAGTTGGAGGCGTGCATGCCACTCAGTCATGGGTGAACAGGGAGTACAGGAGGGGGCTGAGCACGTGCTCTTGTGGGGCCTCAGTGTTGAGGATCAGCAAAGTGGAGATTCCTACATTCCTACATCCTACATTCCTATAATTCCTACGTTGTTTCCTACATTCACCACGGCCTGTCAGAATGTCCAGGATCCAATTGCACAGGGTGGGTTTGAGAACCAGGGCCTCAAGCTTAAAGATGAGTTTGGAGGGTACTATGGTGTTGAATGCTGAGCTGTAGTCAAATAACAGCATTCTTACATAGGTATTCCTCTTGTCCAGATGGGAGAGGGCAGTGTGCAGTGTGATGGCATTTGCATCGTCTGTTGACCTTTTGAGGTGGTATGCAAATTGAAGTGGGTCTAGGGTGGCAGGTAAGGTGACAGAGTGAGTGCTACGGGGCAATAGTCATTTAGTTCGGTTGTCTTTGCCTTCTTGGGTACAGGGACAATGGTGGCCATCTTGAAGTATGTGGGGACAGCAGACTGGGATATGAAGAGATTCAATATGTCCGTAAACACACCAGCCAGCTGGTCTGCGCATGCTCTGAGGACGCGGCTAGGGATGCCGTCTGGGCCGATAGCCTTATTAGGATTAACACGTTTAAATGTCTTACTCACACTGGCCACGGAGAAGGATAGAGGGGACCCACAGTCCTTGGTAGGGGGCCGCATCGGTGACACTGTATTATCCTCAAAGCGGGAAAATAATGTATTTAGTTGGTCTGGAAGCAAGATGTCCCTGGTTTTCTTTTTGTAGTCCGTGATTGCCTTTAGACACTGCCACATACGTCTCGTGTCTAAGCCGTTGAATTGCAACTCCACTTGTTTGATTGCCTTGCTGAGGGAATAACTACACTGTTTGTATTCTGCCATATTCCCAGTCATCTTTCCATGGTTAAATGCGGTGGTTCGCTCTTTCAGTTTTGAGCGAATGCCGCCATCTATCCACGGTGTCACGCCCTGGACTTAGTTATCTTTGTTTTCTTTATTATTTTGGTTAGGCCAGGGTGTGACATGGGTGATTTATTGTGTTTCGTCTTGTCTAGGCGTTTATTAGATTAATGGGGTTGTGTTCAGTTTAGTTGTCTAGGTAAGTCTATGGTTGCCTAGAGTGGGTCTCAATCAGAGGCAGGTGTTTATCGTTGTCTCTGATTGGGAACCATATTTAGGCAGCCGTATTCTTTGGGTATTTTGTGGGTGATTTCCTGTGTCAGTTTTGTGTCACACGGGACTGTTTCGGGTATTCACGTTTCTTGTTTTGTAGTTGTGTTCATGTCAAGATGTTCTTATTAAAAGAACCATGGCCACTTACCACGCCACATATTGGTCCTCCGATCCTTCTCGCCTCTCCTTTTCAGATGAAGAGGAGGAAAACTGTGACACACGGTTTCTTGTTAGGGTAGGTTTTAATAGTAACAGTGGGTACAACATATCCAATGCACTTCCTTATAAACTCACCGAATCAGCGTATAAATAAATGTTATTCTCTGAGGCTGCCCGGAACATTTTCTAGTGTGCGTGATCAAATCAATCTTGAGGTGTTATAGGAGGTGTTATAGCAACTTATGATAAAAGGATACCTAAGGGGAAATTGTGATAATTGTGATAATTTTGAGTGTGGGTGCCATAGCAGCTAGACTTCAACCGTGTTAACATACCCCTGTTAAAAAAAGTATGTTTTGTTTTTAAAAAGTACTGTCATTAGCCATAGAATTAGACAATACATGTTAAGTTGTGATAAAGACAGATATCGTTTGGCGATGTGATAAAGTGCTGTATGTTGTACTCACTGATTGAATGATTGTCTTTTGAAATAATAATCTCAATTATCTTCCTGAAAATGTATTACTAACGTATTGCCAGGTGTATGGAGAAAAAAAACTGTTTACAGAAAACGAACTCCAGTACACTGGCAATATTGATGTTCCACAGATTAACTTGATATTGTTCACCTCTTTGTAAAACCCTGATGAAGGTCTAGCGACTGACAATTTGACGAAAAAGAGCCATTTCATTTGTGGAGCATTCAAACACCAGTGTGCAGGAGTGTTCTTTTCTATTCAATTATCTTCCAACAAGGAATAAAAAGGAGTAAAATGTGAAAATGTTACTGATCAGTATAGGCACCATGGCAATCACTTTAAAGCAATGTTTGTATTACTTCAAAAACTTTTTCAGTTCTCCAATAAACTGTGCAAAAATATATACTGTATATATTTTTCCTGCAATCAGGAGAGATCACATTAAACCAACTTCCTCTACAGAGATGCCTAAATAAGTCCCAGACTGAATGAATTACCATTATTGTGTCCCAAATGGCAGCCTATTCTTTATGTGGTGTACTACTTTTGACAATGTTCATGAGGAGGGCTCTACATAGGGTGATATTTCAGACGCACACCATGTCTTCTCAAACCCTGCAAATGTCCAAATGACCTTTGTCTTGTTGCCATTCGGTTCCATTCGTTTGAGTGTAAAGGTGCTTTTTGTCATGTTTTGTCATTGATTATCATGTCTTGTCTCTGTGCTTTCCTTCTATTCGTTTCCCTCTGCTGGTCTTATTAGGTTCTTTCCCTCTTTCTATCCCTCTCTCTCCCCCTCCCTCTCTCCCTCTCTCGCTCTCTCTCTCTATCGTTCCGTTCCTGCTCCCAGCTGTTCCTCATTCTCCTAACTACCTCATTTACTCTTTTCACATCTGTCCCCTATTTTGCCCTCTGATTAGAGTCCCTATTTCTCCCTCTGTTTTCCGCTTCTGTCCTTGTCGGATACTTGTATGATGTTCGCTGTTCTGTGTCCTTGTTCCGCCCTGTCGTGTTTTGCCTTCTTCAGATGCTGCGTGTGAGCAGGTGTCATTGTCAGCTACGGCCGATGCCTTCCCGAAGCGACCTGCAGTCTGTGGTCGCGTCTCCAGTCATTCCTCTCTACTGAAGAGTGGATTTCAGTTTTCCTGTGTTTGCTTTCACCTAGATAATATCCAGGATTATCGCTTTTGTCTAATAATGGAATAAAGACTCTGTTTTCGTTAAGTCGCTTTTGGGTCCTCATTCACCTGCATAACAGAAGGATCCGACCAAGAATGGACCCAGCGACTACGGATTCTCGCAACACTGCCGTCGAGATCCAGGGAGCTATGCTCGGCAGACACGAGCAGGAATTGTCTGCTGCTCGTCATGCCGTTGAGACCCTGGCCGCTCAGGTTTCCGACCTCTCAGGACAGTTTCAGAGTCTTCGTCTCGTGCCACCAGCTACTTCCTGGTCTTCCGAGTCTCCGGAACCTAGGGTTAATAACCCACCATGTTACTCTGGGCAGCCCACTGAGCGCCGCTCCTTTCTCACCCAGTGTGATATTGTGTTCTCTCTCCAACCCAACACATACTCAAGAGAGAGAGCTCGGATCGCTTACGTCATTTCACTCCTTACTGGTCGGGCTCGGGAGTGGGGCACAGTTATCTGGGAGGCAAGGGCTGAGTGTTCTAACAATTATCTGAACTTTAAAGAGGAGATGATACGGGTTTTTGATCGTTCAGTTTTTGGTAGGGAGGCTTCCAGGGCCCTGGCTTCCCTATGTCAAGGTGATCGATTCATAACGGATTGCTCTATAGAGTTTCGCACTCTTGCTGCCTCCAGTGACTGGAACGAGCTGGCGTTGCTCGCTCGTTTTCTGGAGGGACTCCACGCTGAGGTTAAAGATGAGATTCTCTCCCGGGAGGTTCCTTCCAGCGTGGACTCTTTGATTGCACTCGCCATCCGCATAGAACGACCGGTAGATCTTCGTCACCGAGCTCGTGGAAGAGAGCTCGCGTTAACGGTGTTCCCTCTCTCCGCATCGCAACCATCTCCTCCCTCCGGCTCAGAGACTGAGCCCATGCAGCTGGGAGGTATTCGCATCTCGACTAAGGAGAGGGAACGGAGGATCACCAACCGCCTTTGCCTCTATTGCGGTTCTGCTGGACATTTTGTCATTTCATGTCCAGTAAAAGCCAGAGCTCATCAGTAAGCGGAGGGCTACTGGTGAGTGCTACTACTCAGGTCTCTCCATCAAGATCCTGTACTACCTTGTCGGTCCATCTACGCTGGACCGGTTCGGCTGCTTCATGCAGTGCCTTGATAGACTCTGGGGCTGAGGGTTGTTTTATGGACGAAGCATGGGCTCGGAAACATGACATTCCTCTCAGACAGTTAGGGAAGCCCACGCCCATGTTCGCCTTAGATGGTAGTCTTCTCCCCAGTATCAGATGTGAGACACTACCTTTAACCCTCACAGTATCTGGTAACCACAGTGAGACCATTTCTTTTTTGATTTTTCGTTCACCTTTTACACCTGTTGTTTTGGGTCATCCCTGGCTAGTATGTCATAATCCTTCTATTAATTGGTCTAGTAATTCTATCCTATCCTGGAACGTTTCTTGTCATGTGAAGTGTTTAATGTCTGCTATCCCTCCTGTTTCTTCTGTCCCCTCTTCTCAGGAGGAACCTGGTGATTTGACAGGAGTGCCGGAGGAATATCATGATCTGCGCACGGTCTTCAGTCGGTCCAGAGCCAACTTCCTCCTCACCGGTCGTATGATTGTTGTATTGATCTCCTTCCGGGGACCACTCCCCCTCGGGGTAGACTATACTCTCTGTCGGCTCCCGAACGTAAGGCTCTCGAGGATTATTTGTCTGTTTCTCTCGACACCGGTACCGTGGTGCCTTCTTCCTCTCCCGCCGGAGCGGGGTTTTTTTTTGTTAAGAAGAAGGACGGTACTCTGCGCCCCTGCGTGGATTATCGAGGGCTGAATGACATAACGGTTAAGAATCGTTATCCGCTTCCCCTTATGTCGTCAGCCTTCGAAATTCTGCAGGGAGCCAGGTTCTTTACTAAGTTGGACCTTCGTAACGCTTACCATCTCGTGCGCATCAGAGAGGGGGACGAGTGGAAAACGGCGTTTAACACTCCGTTAGGGCATTTTGAATACCGGGTTCTGCCGTTCGGTCTCGCTAATGCTCCAGCTGTCTTTCAGGCATTAGTTAATGATGTACTGAGAGACATGCTGAACATCTTTGTTTTCGTCTACCTTGACGATATCCTGATTTTTTTCACCGTCACTCGAGATTCATGTTCAGCACGTTCGACGTGTACTCCAGCGCCTTTTAGAGAATTGTCTCTACGTGAAGGCTGAGAAGTGCGCCTTTCATGTCTCCTCTGTCACATTTCTCGGTTCTGTTATTTCCGCTGAAGGCATTCAGATGGATCCCGCTAAGGTCCAGGCTGTCAGTGATTGGCCCGTTCCAAAGTCACGTGTCGAGTTGCAGCGCTTTCTAGGTTTCGCTAATTTCTATCGGCGTTTCATTCGTAATTTCGGTCAAGTTGCTGCCCCTCTCACAGCTCTTACTTCTGTCAAGACTTTCCCTTTTTTTTTTTTTTTTTTTTTTTTTCCCCCTTCTGATGACCAGGTGGCGAATCGCATCTCTGCATGTCTGGCAGACATATCAGTGTGGATGACGGATCACCACCTCAAGCTGAACTTCGGCAAGACGGAGCTGCTCTTCCTCCCGGGGAAGGACTGCCCGTTCCATGATCTCGCCATCACGGTTGACAACTCCATTGTGTCCTCCTCCCAGAGTGCTAAGAACCTTGGCGTGATCCTGGACAACACCCTGTCGTTCTCAACTAACATCAAGGCGGTGGCCCGTTCCTGTAGGTTCATGCTCTACAACATCCGCAGAGTACGACCCTGCCTCACACAGGAAGCGGCGCAGGTCCTAATCCAGGCACTTGTCATCTCCCGTCTGGATTACTGCAACTCGCTGTTGGCTGGGCTCCCTGCCTGTGCCATTAAACCCCTACAACTCATCCAGAACGCCACAGCCCGTCTAGTGTTCAACCTTCCCAAGTTCTCTCACGTCACCCCGCTCCTCCGCTCTCTCCACTGGCTTCCAGTTGAAGCTCGCATTCGCTACAAGACCATGGTGCTTGCCTACGGAGCTGTGAGGGGAACGGCACCTCAGTACCTCCAGGCTCTGATCAGGCCCTACACCCAAATAAGGGCACTACGTTCATCCACCTCTGGCCTGCTCGCCTCCCTACCACTGAGGAAGTACAGTTCCCGCTCAGCCCAGTCAAAACTGTTCGCTGCTCTGGCTCCCCAATGGTGGAACAAACTCCCTCACGACGCCAGGACAGCGGAGTCAATCACCACCTTCCGGAGACACCTGAAACCCCACCTCTTTAAGGAATACCTAGGATAGGATAAAGTAATCCTTCTCACCCCCCTTAAAATATTTAGATGCACTATTGTAAAGTGGCTGTTCCACTGGATGTCATAAGGTGAATGCACCAATTTGTAAGTCGCTCTGGATAAGAGCGTCTGCTAAATGACTTAAATGTAAATGTAAATGTAAGACGTGCTTTAAGTGGTCCGGTTCTGCCCAGGGAGCTTTTGATCTCCTCAAGAAGCGTTTTACATCCGCTCCTATCCTTGTTACTCCTGACGTCACTAAACAATTCATTGTCGAGGTTGACGCTTCAGAGGTGGGCGTGGGAGCCATTCTATCCCAGCGCTTCCATTCTGACGATAAGGTCCATCCTTGCGCTTATTTTTCTCATCGCCTGTCGCCATCGGAACGCAACTATGATGTGGGTAACCGCGAACTGCTCGCCATCCGCTTAGCCCTAGGCGAATGGCGACAGTGGTTGGAGGGGCGACCGTTCCTTTTGTCGTTTGGACTGACCATAAGAACCTTGAGTACATCCGTTCTGCCAAACGACTTAATGCACGTCAAGCTCGTTGGGCGTTGTTTTTCGCTCGTTTCGAGTTCGTGATTTCTTATCGCCCGGGTAATAAGAACACCAAGCCTGATGCCTTATCCCGTCTCTTTAGTTCTTCTGTGGCTTCTACCGACCCCGAGGGGATTCTCCCTGAAGGGCGTGTTGTCGGGTTGACTGTCTGGGGAATTGAGAGACAGGTAAAGCAAGCACTCACTCACACTGCGTCGCCGCGCGCTTGTCCTACTAACCTTCTTTTCGTTCCTGTCTCTACTCGTCTGGCTGTTCTTCAGTGGGCTCACTCTGCCAAGTTAGCTGGCCACCCCGGCGTTCGGGGTACGCTTGCTTCTATTCGCCAGCGGTTTTGGTGGCCTACTCAGGAGCGTGACACGCGCCGTTTCGTGGCTGCTTGTTCGGACTGCGCGCAGACTAAGTCAGGTAACTCTCCTCCTGCCGGTCGTCTCAGACCGCTTCCCATTCCTTCTCGACCATGGTCTCACATCGCCTTAGACTTTATTACCGGTCTGCCTTCGTCTGCGGGGAAGACTGTGATTCTTACGGTTGTCGATAGGTTCTCTAAGGCGGCACATTTCATTCCCCTCGCTAAGCTTCCTTCCGCTAAGGAGACGGCACAAATCATCATTGAGAATGTGTTCAGAATTCATGGCCTCCCGTTAGACGCCGTTTCAGACAGAGGCCTGCAATTCACGTCACAGTTTTGGAGGGAGTTCTGTCGTTTGATTGGTGCTTCCGTCAGTCTCTCTTCCGGTTTTCATCCCCAGTCTAACGGTCAAGCAGAAAGGGCCAATCAGACGATTGGTCGCATATTACGCAGCCTTTCTTTTCGAAACCCTGCGTCTTGGGCAGAACAGCCCCTGGGCAGAATACGCTCACAACTCGCTTCCTTCGTCTGCTACCGGGCTATCTCCGTTTCAGAGTAGTCTTGGGTACCAGCCTCCTCTGTTCTCGTCCCAGCTCGCCGAGTCCAGCGTTCCCTCCGCTCAGGCTTTTGTCCAACGTTGTGAGCGCACCTGGAGGAGGGTCAGGTCTGCACTTTGCCGTTACAGGGCGCAGACTGTGAGAGCCGCCAATAAACGTAGGATTAAGAGTCCTAGGTATTGTCGCGGTCAGAGAGTGTGGCTTTCCACTCGTAACCTTCCCCTTACGACAGCTTCTCGCAAGTTGACTCCGCGGTTCATTGGTCCGTTCCGTGTCTCTCAGGTCGTCAATCCTGTCGCTGTGCGACTGCTTCTTCCGCGACATCTTCGTCGCGTCCACCCTGTCTTCCATGTCTCCTGTGTCAAGCCTTTTCTTCGCGCCCCTGTTCGTCTTCCCCCCCCCCCTGTCCTTGTCGAGGGCGCACCTATTTACAAGGTACGGAAGATCATGGACATGCGTTCTCGGGGGGACGTGGTCACCAGTACTTAGTGGATTGGGAGGGTTACGGTCCTGAGGAGAGGAGTTGGGTTCCATCTCGGGACGTGCTGGACCGTTCGTTGATTGATGATTTCCTCCGTTGCCGCCAGGGTTCCTCCTCGAGTGCGCCAGGAGGCGCTCGGTGAGTGGGGGGGTACTGTCATGTTTTGTCATTGATTATCATGTCTTGTCTCTGTGCTTTCCTTCTATTCGTTTCCCTCTGCTGGTCTTATTAGGTTCTTTCCCTCTTTCTATCCCTCTCTCTCCCCCTCCCTCTCTCCCTCTCTCGCTCTCTCTCTCCATCGTTCCGTTCCTGCTCCCAGCTGTTCCTCATTCTCCTAACTACCTCATTTACTCTTTTCACACCTGTCCCCTATTTTGCCCTCTGATTAGAGTCCCTATTTCTCCCTCTGTTTTCCGCTTCTGTCCTTGTCGGATCCTTGTATAATGTTCGCTGTTCTGTGTCCTTGTTCCGCCCTGTCGTGTTTTGCCTTCTTCAGATGCTGCGTGTGAGCAGGTGTCATTGTCAGCTACGGCCGATGCCTTCCCGAAGCGACCTGCAGTCTGTGGTCGCGTCTCCAGTCATTCCTCTCTACTGACGAGTGGATTTCAGTTTTCCTGTGTTTGCTTTCACCTAGATAATATCCAGGATTATCGCTTTTGTCTAATACTGGAATAAAGACTCTGTTTTCGTTAAGTCGCTTTTGGGTCCTCATTCACCTGCATAACACTTTTCTCATATTTTATCACTGTCACTGTTTGACCTATACTGGCCATTGTGGCCAATAATAAAACAATCATTTATTATGCATCTTCTACATCACCTTCTGGGGAAATGACCCATTTGTTGTTATTTGTCTGTCCTCTGAATATGTAACAATTCTGGTGTCTCAACTCATTGTTTCACAATGGGATTTGAAAATGACAAATAAGGCATTCAATTTAAAGAGGCAATCTGGGGTTGGTACAGTCTTCTATGGACCTTTAAGTTAATGCTGACAAGTGGCAACTTTGTATTTGTTTGAACAACAGATTGCTCTTTTAATGGCTTAAATGGCATGAATCAATGAAACCGCGTGAACAAGGCGAGCTTTGAGAAAAACAATGAGCACCTTGCTATGGCTCTGATCACAACATTCTGGTGTACAATTATAATTATACCAGTGTCCATTTGTCTGTATCCTTTTTGCCCCTGTGTATAATAATGCTTTGTTTATTTGTCACTCTAGGATGGCTAGTCAGTTACGATGGAAGAACGTATCATTGAAAATAAGATGACAAGAAAGTTTTGGCTCCTGATGTGAAATGAACAAGCGCAGGGCTGTCAAAGACCTAGTTTAGTAAAAGAAAATACTATAACTATAACAACAAAAGTCTTTAGTGTGTAAATTATAATTTTAAGGTCGTTTTCTTCTGTTTCGTGCCTACTGAACATACTCATCTAAAGCGTGGGCTATTTATGCTTTATTAATACTTTGTAAATGTTTTGAGTGACCAGTGTAATTCCTCACAAAAGGATGAACATGCCATGGGTAGACATTCCAGCAGTACCCGATGCTCCTTAAGGTTTCGAAATAGTCTAGATATGAACGGTAAAAGAATAAGCACACACGGGATGCTAAAATAAACACATCAAACATTTTATTCACAAAAACGTATGCAAATGAAATGTTTTGCTCATGTCGTCAACCTCACGAAGACAAAATAATTATAAAACATACAACTAGTTACATTACTACTGATATTGGATTGAAGTTGAAAATCATCCATGTGTGATTGCAGTTGGAAATGTTACATGTATAACCTTTATTTGCTTCCAGTGTATCAGTCTTTTAACCACACACTTCGGTTGAGAGTTTCCTTTTGCAAGGGTGGAATCTTCGCAAAACGGAACTTTCCAATTTCTAACATGTATGGACCCAGAACTTCATCACGCAGCTGACCAAATTACGCAATATTTTAGTTCTGGGTTAATCAAGGTTCGACTGCTCCAAGGAGTGACTGCAATCCAAACTTTAGTTTTGGTATAAAAGTCACTGCCAGGAAATGCTTTGTTGTTATTTTCAAAATAAAAACATTATTTTACACAGCTTATAGTGTGTCTAAAGTTAGAGATCCCATTATTACAACAGTGTGAATGTTTTGGAAACATTTTTCATTTTTCAAAATATTTTCTTAAAAATCCTCTTATGTGCTTATTGTTTAGTCATTGATATGTTCTAGAGGGTCATTTTGACTAAATGTAACGGATATCGTCCTCTTCGTCTGAAGAGGAGTAGCAATGATCGGACCAATACGCAGTGTGGTAAGTGTCCATGTTTTAATAGTATAAACTGAACATGACAGAATACAAAATAACAAAGTGAATATAAACGAAACAGTTCCGTGTGGCACAAACACTGAAACAGGAAACAATCACCCACAAAATACCCAAAGCATATGGCTGCCTAAATATGGTTCCCAATAAGAGACAACAATAAACAGCTGCCTCTAATTGAGAACCAATCTAGGCAACCATAGACATACAAAAAACCCTAGACTGGACCCAATCCCATAAACATACAAAACCCCTAGACAGGTAAAACATATAATCACCCATGTCACACCCTGACCGAACCAAAAATATAAAGAAAACAAAGATAACTAAGGTCAGGGCGTTACACTATAGTACTGCTGGAATTCCTACCACTGGAATGCCCATCTATTCTACGTAATAAATTACACTGTTCACTCAAAACATTAATAAAATATTTATAAGGTATAAAAAGCCCACACTTTAGATGAGGCCATGCAAAAAGGCAACTAATGATTAGTAAATGGTTTGTAAAGTCCTATATTAAACACCTTAGGAATGACCTTATGAATCATTATTAACTACTTTAAAAGGTGTTTATACAGTTGACGTCGGAAGTTTACATACACTTAGGTTGGAGTCATTAAAACTCATTTTCAATAACTCCACAAATTTCTTGTTAACAAACTATAGTTTTGGCAAGTCGGTTAGGACATCTACCGTGTGCAAGACAAAAGTCATTATTCCAACAATTGTTTTCCGACAAATTATTTCACTTATAATTCACTGCATCACAATTCCAGTGGGTCAGAAGTTTACATACACTAAGTTGACTGTGCCTTTAAACAGCTTGGAAAATTCCAGAAAATTATGTCATGGCTTTAGAAGCTTCTGATAGGCTAATTGACATCATTTGCATCAATTGGAGGTGTACCTGTGGATGTATTTCAAGTCCTACCTTCAAATTATGGGCCTCTTTGCTTGACATCATGGGAAACTCAAAAGAAATCAGCCAAGCCCTCAGAAAGAAATCCGGAGCGGATCCTCTGTTTTGCCCACCACCCAGGACAATGGATCGGAAGACCCAGATGCGGACAGTTCGAATCACAGATGATTATTGACCAAACAAGGGGCAGCCAAAAGACAGGTCAAGGGCAGGCAGAGGTCTTTTGTTATGTCTTTGTTTTTAGTATGGTCAGGGCGTGAGTTGGGTGGGTTGTCTATGTTCCTTTTTCTATGTGGTGTTTTTGTGTTTGGCCTGGTATGGTTCTCAATTAGAGTCAGGTGTCGTTAGTTGTCTCTGATTGAGAATCATACTTAGGTAGCCTTTTCCCACCTGTGTATCGTGGGTGATTATTTTCTGTTCAGTGTTTTTTCAGCACCATACAGGACTGTGCGTTTTTCGTTTTATTGTTTTGTTTCAGTGTTCAATTATTTTATTAAAGAATATGGACACCAATGCTGCACATTGGTCCTCCTCGTCTTCCGCCACAGACGAGCGTTACAAGCGCAGAGTCAGTAAAGTACAGAACGGCAGGCAGAGGTTGATAATCCAGGGCAGTGTCAGACAGGTATAGAAAGGCAGGCAGGCTCAGGGTTAGGGCAGACAGAGTGGTCAAAACCGGTGAAAAATATAAAAACAAGGGATAGAGAGAAACAGAAATACGGGAAAATCACGGCTGGTAGGCTTGACGAGACAAGACAAACGGGCAACAGACAAACAGAAAACACAGGTGTAAATGCTAATGGGATAATGGGGAAAACGTGAAACAGATCAGGGTGTGACAGTAGTAAATACTGTAATAGAAGAGAATAAGGAGTGTGCTTCTGCCTACATTGAAAGGATTACTCAGTTAACAGTAATGCTGGAAGGAGAGAATAATATGTTTACCTTTCTCAAGGATGTCACATCCTGCATAGACAACGATTAGTGTTGACACACGCCCCAGGCCTTAGAAACTGACTGTTTCAATCATTGCCCCAAGGCCTATAGCTGTAGCTGATAATGAGAATTGTCAATGCTCTGGATTCAGAGCTGACTTCAGTGGTAAAGACAGACAAATAAGTGGTACTTTATGGTGTTTGACACCTGGCAGTGTTTAAATATCTCTCTTACATGTGGATGTCTACTAGAGTGTCTTCTAAGGGGGCCCTAAAGTGGCTTTTACCGATTTTGCGACTTCGCACACACAGTTCCTACAAAGACTTTTTTATGCATGTGATGTACACGAAGCATTTGACCACAGGGTGCAGGTGAAACAACATGGTGGTGAAAATGTACTTCAAATTCATGTCTGATAGTGTCGAATTGTATACGTAGCAATCTGTAGTCTTTGTACCATGTTTCGATGTTGTATCGTGTTTCGATGCACCTGCTGTTGCCGAATCCTCCTTCATTCAGTAGAAAAACAATGCTTTCAGGCAGTAAAGTCTTTCATTCCTTTCAAATAGGCTGGCTGTTTTCTTAAAAGATCTAACTTAATTCTTCCATCCAGAAACTGTGCACACATCAGTTCATCTCGCGGTCTCCTCGTGACTCCTGTTGTGTACTCTAGAGGAATTTGACTTGGAGTCAAGCAAACAGCACAGTCTCTGCCACAGGCTTTGCATATCTGTCTTCTTGTTCTGCCTTAGCCAAGAAATAGATTTCAGTAAACATACCTGAATGTCATGTTCAAATATTGAACAGGGATAACATCAGTATCAGTCTCATCACATTGTAGATGGATAGTACAGACAAATACCTGTATACACAGTCATGCACGCGTGCATATATGAAGAAGATAACATTTGGTTTAATTCCGCTTTTTAATTAGATTCTATCTTAATTTTTTGTCTTCAATCAGATTAAATAAATGTTTCATTACAGACCCAGAGGGCACTATAAAATATTTACAGACTGTATTCATTCATGTTTCGTTGCTCAGGGGAGCTTCTAATGGAATTCTTTTTTCAGAAATTGGCTTACTGTTTGCTTCATATGTGTACACATGAAGAGTTTCAAAAGGTATTGCAAAATTAAAAATAAGGAGTGCTTAAAAGCACGCGAGCTTTTCATCGAAAGGAAATTGCTGCGAGCAGATCACCCACTCAATAATAAACCAAGGATATGCACATCTTCAGCAGCTCCTGTGTAAGCACACAGTAGCAGCATCATAGCCTATGATGTCAGAGAAGTGAACGTATTACTTAGTCAAAGATGGCTACCTAGTGAGTTTCGTTTTGCTGTTTTCGGACAGGTCCTTCTTATAAAGGGAGTTGTTTAATTTCAATGGGATCACTTGTGAATAAAATGGTGCTTTATAAATAAATAACAACGTAGATTTACCTGTGTAAGTGCCTTTCTTATCCTCCAATCTCAGACAAGGAAAGAAAAGCTTAATTGTCTGAGCTTTCTTGATCACAATGCTCTGGTCCTCTGAGAAGAAACAGAGTGTAATAGGGTGCAGTCATAGTACAGTATCTCTGGCCCTCTCACTACATTCTTGTCATGGAAATACTCCTTTTGTATAAAATATTTCCCAGAAGTGCCATTACTGTACTTGTGCTTATTCATTTGAGGGGAAAAAATTACTTCAACAATGGTATTTTTCTCCATTCATCTCTGCACCACTTCACATCACTTACTTTGCCCAATTCGGGAAGTGTTTGGTTTGTATTTGATTCTCCTCCTTTTATTCCAATCCTCTACTTTTCTAACGAATATAAGTTTCACAAGGAGCGACAGTCTGCATTTCTCCGTCATTTTTGCACCAGAGCGTGAAAGCCTATGGTCTGTGAACCAAACGGGTAGAATGAATTAAACATTTTTGTGGGGAAAATGCTTTTAACTAACACTTCCCTAAACCTTCTTACCTCTCTGAACATTGTCAATGTATGTGCAAGTTTGAGGTATCGGTGGCTGTTTTTGCTTAATTTGCATCAGCCTGCAATACACAAACCAAACCTCATATTCACAGGCAATTTCACAGTTGGAGTATTTCTTAAGATGTTTTAATCATTTTGGTCGCATTTGTCTGCAGCTTTCGTATACTTTAATTATCTAATGCAAGTATTTGTCTCCAGTTCCGGCAATCCTGTACCTGCACCCTTGCTTCTTTCTACAGGAATACCGAAATCACAATATGACATGGTTTTGCTGTAATAGGGGCAGACAATAAAAGCTGTAAGACTTGTGGATAGCAAACAGTACAGTGCTTCCGCAGTGACGCCTAGGTTGCTATGAGAAGTGCAAATGTGTTTTTTTTACCTGCATTCTCAGTGGGGCATCATTAAGCCATTTCCTGCACATGCCTTCATGTGTGTGCTGAAAATGGGTGTCATTGTGGGTGTCTTACAAAAAAAGAATTTGTATGCACACATGACTGTAAGTCGCTTTGGATAAAAGCGTCTGCTAAATGGCATATATTATTAATATTATATTATTATCAAGAGTGACTGCCCCTAAAAGCCAACCAATCCCTTTGAAAACTGAAAAATGTCATTCTAATGTCAAAATGTATTACAAAGTGTAAATAGGATCATTTTGGTCATAAAGTCAGTCTCGTCAGAAATTAAGTGACCTCAGCGTGTCACAACGAGTGAATTAAGGTTGGGTTTGTATTACAAGTATGTCAACAAATCATGCCCCCTTTTGCCAAGCTCATGCGCGCAGTCTACTTAGTGACATCCACGGAACACAACTGTGAAGAGATTATACAGATATTAGCATTGTACCTCATATTGCGGGACTCTAAAACCACTGTGAAATGAGCCACATTTGGCTTACCAGTCAACCTACGATGTGTAGCTTATTGGACATTCATATTGCATTGTACAGCCTTACTCGTGGATTGTGTCTCAATGAAATGGGGTCGTCACAACAACACAGTCCAAACACAACAACACAGTCGTAAAGAGGGCATGATGACAGAGACAGCTTTATCAACATGACAGGAAATCTGAAAAGTTGTATAAAAAAAATGCTTGGCTTGATAAACTAGTAGACTAATTCTCCAGCAAAGCAGATACAATTACTAGAGGCATTTTGGTTGTGAAGTGCATTAGCAAAAAGCTTTTTTCTTTCTTTAGAACAAAACGCAATTTACCACTTGGCTGTCTATTATATCACCCTGTCTGTCACAGGCCCCCCCAGTCAACAACCACTTCATACGATTGCCTGCTGCAGTTGTTCGAGAGTTTGCAGCCGAACATGCAGCGTAGACCAGCAAGGGGGCCTTCACCAGCGGCATGCAGACATGGCCTTGCTATGAGCATTCCTAGGAATGGAACAGTCAGACACATGTTGGCAAGTATCCAGCCAGCAACCTACACCTCTCAGCGGCAACAGCTTTCATAGGAGCATAATTTGTACAAATACAGAAGGTAACCCACTTCATTGCTTTGATATATTTGATAACCCAATTGTGAAACATTAGTTATGTAAACTGACATTTTTTTGCTTATTTTCTACTTCTTAGATTTAAATAAGTGGAGGCTCCTCAGAGGAGGAAGGGGAGGACAATCCTCCTAAGTGAATTTCATAAAAATATATATTTTTAAACATTTTAAAAGTTAGCCTTTTTAGATAAAACTATACTAAATATAATCACGTCACCAAATAACTGCTTAAAACACACTATTTTGCAAAGAACGTGTACAGTAGCCTCAACATCACTCTGTAAGGTAGCACCATAGTGTAGCCGGAGGACAGCGAGCTTTCGTCCTCCTCTGGGTACATTGACTCATGGTTCTCACCCCCTTCCATAGATTTACGAAGTAATTCTGACAACTTACGGAAGATGTCCTGCAAGAGTATTAGGATCAGAGTATGAATCTAGTACTGAAAGCATAAACTACAGATAGATAGCACTGCAGTGTATAACATGTGGTGAGTAGTTGACTCAAAGAGAATGAAGGAGAAGTAAGAAAGAAATAGAGAAAGAGAGATTGATATTTTTTTCAGTTTCACTTACTTAGCTAGCAAATGCAGCTGTCTAGTTTAGCCTACTGAAACACCCTGCTCAAACAGAGGGATGCTATGTTAGCTAGCTGGCTATGACTTTCGAACTCAACACTGGAACTCTTCTAAGTCAATATAAGCTTTTTTGGTATTTTTTTTATTTTTTATTTTTTATTTCACTTTTATTTAACCAGGTAGGGTAGTTGAGAACGAGTTCTCATTTGCAACTGTGACCTGGCCAAGATAAAGCATAGCAGTGTGAACAGACAACACAGAGTTACACATGGAGTAAACAATTAACAAGTCAATAACACTGTAGAAAAAAAGGGGCGTCTATATACATTGTGTGCAAAAGGCATGAGGAGGTAGGCGAATAATTACAATTTTGCGATAGACTATGTACAGCTGCAGTGCTCAGATAGCAGATGTTTGAAGTTGGTGAGGGAGATAAGTCTCCAACTTCAGCGATTTTTGCAATTCGTTCCAGTCACAGGCAGCAGAGAACTGGAACGAAAGGCGGCCAAATGAGGTGCTGGCTTTAGGGATGATCAGTGAGATACACCTGCTGGAGCGCGTGCTACGGATGGGTGTTGCCATCGTGACCAGTGAACTGAGATAAGGCCGAGCTTTACCTAGCATGGACTTGTAGATGACCTGGAGCCAGTGGGTCTGGCGACGAATATGTAGCGAGGGCCAGCCGACTAGAGCATACAGGTCGCAGTGGTGGGTGGTGTAAGGTGCTTTAGTGACAAAACGGATGGCACTGTGATAAACTGTATCCAGTTTGCTGAGTAGAGTGTTGGAAGCAATTTTGTAGATGACATCGCCGAAGTTGAGGATCGGTAGGATAGTCAGTTTTACTAGGATAAGGTTGGCAGCGTGAGTGAAGGAGGCTTTGTTGCGGAATAGAAAACCGACTCTAGATTTGATTTTCGATTGGAGATGTTTGATATGAGTCTGGAAGGAGAGTTTACAGTCTAGCCAGACACCTAGGTACTTATAGATGTCCACATATTCAAGGTCGGAACCATCCAGGGTGGTGATGCTGGTCAGGCGTGCGGGTGCAGGCAGCGAACGGTTGAAAAGCATGCATTTGGTTTTACTAGCGTTTAAGAGCAGTTGGAGGCCACGGAAGGAGTGTTGTATGGCAGTGAAGCTCGTTTGGAGGTTAGATAGCACAGTGTCCAAGGACGGGCGGAAGTATATAGAATGGTGTCGTCTGCGTAGAGGTGGATCAGGGAATCGCCCGCAGCAAGAGCAACATCATTGATATATACAGAGAAAAGAGTCGGCCCGAGGATTGAACCCTGTGGCACCCCCATAGAGACTGCCAGAGGACCGGACAGTATTATTAATTTATTGCCACTGAGGCCAGCCTGTGTAAGTGCTTACTAATGTTATTTCATGATTGTAGCGGGTTTACTAATGTGTTAGTTCTATTAGCAATGCTGAGTATGACATTGTTGACAATTATGTAGGCTGTTTGTAGAGGTTTGGCTTGGAAAGGTTTTTTGCCTGGTCACATGCAGCTGATTTGTTGTGCATTGAAGTCCACAAGCGAAGGGAAGAGAAGGAATACAACATGGCTGTTATCAGAGTGAACTCTGCTTACGCATGATCAGGGGTGTATTCATTCCGCCAATTATTTTGAAAAAGTTTCTTAAACGGAAGCAAACGCAACAAAACATGGATAAACATACCTGCATTTGTACAATAGAAACTATTTTGCAACTGTTGGACTAAGGATTACACCCTATATCAGTTAGATGCAAGCACGCTTGTGAATGTCACTGTCTGTCACCTCAAATTTCTCTCTTGACCTGTTTGCACCTACATTGTAAACTTTCTTTCATAGGCTAGGTTATAGCAACCTCATGACATGTATAGGGAACATTAGAGTGTCATGTAGTAGCCTATAACTATAACTGTTATATTGAACTGGGTGAATTGAATATGAATGACAGTCATCAAATATGCTGTAACAGAAATAAGGCCATGCTCATTAGGAGAAGAAAAAATATATATTAAACGGCACTGACCACCATTGATGCATCTAATGTCCAGGGCATAACCTAGCCTCATGTAACCAGCCTGATCACTGTGTTCATCATTATTTTTCACACATTTTATGATATCTGAAGCAAAATAGAAAGGTGAACGCAGCGAATCGAGAGAATGTCTCTGAATGGAGAGAAAGCTGGTACTCAGCACAACAATTTTACTAGAAACAACATTTCCTTGTATTATCTTATTTAAAATGATTGAATTGAATGGCATAGGTCAATATGGGGAAGGAGAAACGATGTGTATTCTGCACCGGGATCAGGGAACTCCTGTTGTATACTGGGTAGAGCTGCTGCTTTCAAGCAGCGGAACTCTAACCCGGACACATATAAGAAATCCCGCTATGCCCTCTGACGAACCATCAAAAAGCAAAAGTGTCAATACAGGACTAAGATTCAATCGTACTACACCAGCTCCTACGTTCGTCAGATGTGGCAGGGCTTGCAAACTATTATAGACTACAAAGGGAAGCACAGCCACGAGCTGCCCAGTGGCACAAGCCTACCAGACAAGCTAAATTACATTGATGCTCGCTTCAAGGAAAGCAACACTGAAGCATGCATGAGAGCATCAGCTGTTCCGGATGACTGTGTGATCACGCTCTCTGTAGCCGAGTAAGCTCTTTAAACAGGTCAACATTCACAAAGCTGCGGGGCCAGACGGATTACCAGGACGTGTACTCCGAGCATGTTCTGACCAACTGGCAAGTATCTTCACTGACATTTTCAACCTGTTCCTGACTGAGTCTGTAACACCAACATATTTCAAGCAGACCACCATAGTCCTTGTGCCCAAGAACACTAAGGCAACCTGCCTGAATTACATCCGTCTGTACCAATGAAGTGCTTTGAAAGGCAGGTCATGGCTCACATCTTAAATAAGCATACCCCTTTCAAAAAATGTAGAACTAAGAACAGATATAGCCCTTGGTTCACTCCAGACTTGACTGCTCTTGACGAGCACAAAAACACCCTGTGGCATACCGCATTAGTATTGAATAGTCCCCGCGATATGCAACTTTTCAGGGAAGTCAGGAACCAATACACACAGTCAGTTAGGATTACAAAGGATAACTTTTTCAAACAGAAATTTGCGTCCTGCAGCACTAATTCCCAAAAGTTTTGGGACACTGTAAAGTCCATGGAAAATAAGAGTACTGTGCAGCCATCTTCATCGACCTGGCCAAGGCATTCGACTCTGTCAATCACCGTATTCTTATCGGCAAACTCAACAGCCGTGGTTTCTCTAATGACTGCCTCGCCGGGTTCTCTAACTACTTCTCAGATAGAGTTCATTGTGTCAAATCAGAGGGCCTGTTGTCCGGACCTCTGGCAGGCTCTTTGAGGGTGCCACAGGGTTCAATTCCCGGGCAGACTATTTTCTTTGTATATATCAATGATGTCGCTCTTGCTGTGGGTAATTCTTTGATCCAACTCTACGCAGACGACACCATTCTGTATACATCTGGCCCCTCTTTGGACACTGTGTTAACAGACCTCCAAATGAGCTCCAAACGAGCTTCAACGCCATACAACACTCCTTCCGTGGCCTTCCAGCTGTTCTTAAATGCAAGTAAAACTAAATGCATGCTCTTCAACCGATCGCTGCCCGCACCCACCCGCCTGACTAGCCACACTACTCTGGACAGTTCTGACCTAGAATATGTGGACAACTATACATACCTAGGTGTCTGGCTAGACTGTAAACTCTCCTTCCAGACTCACATTATGCATCTCCAATCCAAAGTTAATTATAGAATCGGCTTCCTATTTCGCAACAAATGCTGCCATACATACCCTTGTAAAACTGACTATACTACTGATCCTTGACTTCAGCGATGTCATTTACAAAATAACCTCCAACACTCTACTCAGCAAGTTGGATGCAGTCTATCATAGTGCCATCCGTGTGGTCACCAAAGCCCCATATACTACCTCTGTGACCTGCATACTCTTTTGGCTGGTCCTCGCTACATATTCCTCGCCAAACCCACTGGCTCCAGGTCATCTATAAGTCTTTGCTAGGTAAAGCTCCGCCTTATCTCAGCTCAATGATCACCATAGCAACACCCACCCATAGCATGCACTCCAGCAGGTATATTTCACTGGTCATCCCCAAAGCCCCTCCACTTTTGGCTGCCTTTCCTTCCAGTTCTCTGCTGCCAATGAACAAATTGCAAAAATCACTGAAGTTGGAGACTTATATCTCCCTCACTAACTTTAAGTGTCAGCTGTCAGAGCAGCTTACCGATCGATGCAGCTGTACACAGCCCATCTGCAAATAGCCCATGCAACCAACTACCTACCTCATTCCCAAATTACTTTGCAAGTATTGGCCTATTTATTGCCTTTACCTCCCTACTTCATTTGCACACACTGTTTACAGTTTTTCTATTGTGTTATTGACTATACGCTTGTTTATCCCATGTGTATGTCACGTTCTGACCTTTATTTCCTTTGTTTTGTCATTATTTAGTATGGTCAAGGCGTGAGTTGAGGTGGGCAGTCTGTTTGTTCTATGATTTTGGGATTTCTATGTTTCGGCCTACTATGGTTCTCAATCAGAGGCAGGTGTCATTAGTTGTCTCTGATTGAGAATCATACTTAGGTAGCCTGGGTTTCACTGTTTGTTTGTGGGTGTTTGTTTCCGTGTCTGTGTTTTTCACCACACGGTAGTGTTTTGGTTTTCGTTAGTTTCACGTTTATTGTTTTTGTATCAGTTGTGTTCATGTTGAGTATTTCTTATTAAAAGAACCATGGACACTTACCACGCCGCATATTGGTCCTCCGATCCTTCTCGCCTCTCCTCCTCAGACGAAGAGGGGGAGGAAAACTGTTACAGTGTAACTGTCACGACTTCCACCAAAGTCGGCTCCTACCCTTGTTCTGGCGGTGTTCAGCGATCGTAGTCACCAGCTTTCTAGCCATCGCCGCTCCATTTTTGAGATTTCTATTTGTTTTGTCTTGTTTCCGTACACACCTGGTTTTCATTATCTAATCATACTGCATGTATTTAGTCCTCTGTTCCCCTCCATGTCTTTGTGTGTAATTGTCTATTGTTATGTGGATATGTTCACGCGCTATACTTTTTTTTGCACTGCATTGCTTTATCTTGGCCATGTTGCAGTTATAAATGAGAAATTGTTCTCAACACCATTATCCTAGAAGACCTAGACCCACTACAATTTGCATACCACCCCAACAGATCCACAGATGATGCAATCTCTATTGCACTCCACACGGCCCTTTCCCACGTGGGCAAAAGGAACACCTACGTGAGAATGCTATTCACTGACTACAGCTCAGCATTCAACACCATAGTGCCCTCAAAGCTCATCACTAAGCTAAGGACCCTGGGACTAAACACCTCCCTCTGCAACAGGATCATGGACTTCCTGATGTGCCGCCTCCAGCTGGTAAGTGTAGGTAACAACACATCTGCCACGCTGATCCTCAACACGGCGGCCCCTCAGGGTTGTGTGCTCAGCCCACTTCTGTACTCCCTGTTCACCCACGACTGCATGGCCAGTCAAGACTCCAACACCATCATTAAGTTTGCCGACGACACAACAATGGTAGGCCTGATCACAGACAACGATGAGACAGCCTATAGGGAGGAGGTAAGAGACCTGGCCATGTGGTGCCAGGATAACAAACTCTCCCTCAACGTGATCAAGGCAAAGGAGATGATTGTGGACTAAGGGAAAAGGAAGACCGAGCACTCCCCCATTCTCATCGACTGTGTTGTACTGGAGCATGTTGAGAGCTTGAAGTTCCTTGGTGTCCATATTACTAACAAACTATCATGGTTCAAACACACCAAGACAGTCGTGAAGAGGGCACGGCAAAGCCTATTCCCCTCAGGAGACTGAAAACATTTGGTATGGGTCCTCAGATCCTCAAAAAGTTCAACAGCTCCGCACCACCAAGAGCATCCTGACTGGTTGCATCACTGCCTGATATGGCAACTGCTCAGCCTCCGACCGCAAGGTATTACAGAGGGCAGTGCGTACGGCCCAGTACATCACTGGGGCCAAGCTTCCTGCCATCCAGGATCTCTATACTAGGTGGTGTCAGAGGAAGGCCCTAAACATTGTCAAAGACTCCAGCCACCATAGTCATAGACTGTTCAAAGCAAGCAGTACCGGCGTGCCAAGTCTAAGTCCAAAAGGTTGCCTAACAGCTTCTATCCCCCCGCCATAAGAGTCCTGAACAGCTCATCCATTGGCTACCCAGACTGTTTGCATTGTGTCACCCCCCCCCCCCCCCTGCGCTTTCACGCTGCTGCTACTCTCTGTTTCGTAAATATGCAGTCACTTTAACTCTACCTATATGTACACTGCCGTTCAAAAGTTTGGGGTTACTTAGAAATGTCCTTGTTTTCCATGAAAACATACATGAAAACATACATGAAATGAGTTGCAAAATGAATAGTGAATACAGTCAATAAATTGACAAGGTTATAAATAATGATTTTAATTGAAATAATAGTGTCCTTTGCTTTCGTCAAAGATTCCTCCATTTGCAGCAATTACAGCCTTGCAGACATTTGCCACTCTAGTTGACAATTTGTTGAGGTAATATGAAGATATTTCACCCCATGTTTCCTGAAGCACCTCTCACAAGTTGGATTGACTTGATGGGCACTTCTTACGTGCCATACAGTCAAACTGCTCCCACAACAGCTCAATAGTGTTGAGATCTGGTGACTGTGCTGGCCACTCCATTATAGATAGAACACCAGCTGACTGCTTCTATCCCAAAGTACATTTGAAGTCGGATGTTTACATACACCTTAGCCATATACATTTAAACTCAGTTTTCACAATTCCTGACATTTAATCCTAATAAAAACGTCCCTGTCTTGGGTCAGTTAGGATCACCACTTTATTTTAAGAATGTGAAATATCAGAATAATAGTGGATAGAATGATTTATTTCAGCTTTTATTTCTTTCATCACATTCCCAGTGGGTCAGAAGTTTACATACACTCAATTAGTATTTGGTAGCAATTCCTTTAAATTGTTTATCTTGAGTCAAATGTTTTTGGTAGCCTTCCACAAGCTTCCTACAATAAGTTGGGTGAATTTTGGCCCATTCCTCCTGACAGAGCTGGTGTAATTGAGTCAGGTTTGTAGGCCTTCTTGCTCGCACATGCTTTTTCAGTCCTGCCCACAAATGTTCTATATAATTGAGGTCAGGGCTTTGTGATGGCCACTCCAATACCTTGACTTTGTTGTCTTTAAGCCATTTTGCCACCACTTTGGAAATATGCTTGGGATCATTGTCGATTTGGAAGACCCATTTGGCTGTATGGTGTAAGGTGTATGTAAACTTCCTACTTCAAATGTAGGTACAGGCACGTATAGAAAATCCAGATCAAAGGATGCAAACTGGTCTCACAACGTGACTCCATGGTTTTTCTGCTCTGCATGTCCGTTCTAAAGATACACAATCAGGCACTCTGCCTTGTGACAAACTTACCATCTATTTTTGTGAAATGATCAAAATGCAAAGTATGCTAGAAGAGCTGAGGAGGAAGGTTTTTCAATGAATAATTTTTCCATGAATTTGGAAAAATCCTCACTGGAAAAGATGGGCTATTTTCCATTCAATTTAATATCAATTTACTATCTGAATTTACAGATTTTGACCCCAACCCTGATACCCAAACTGTATGGAATATGGAAAATCTTAATTCAGCCAAAGGCAGGCCAAACAGACCATGACGTGAACATCCTCTCGACGTGTTCAGGCAAATTTCTTTGGGGAACACATTTTCTTTGGCATTTCAGAATTTCAGGGAAAGCGGAGGGGGTTGACAGAAAGGGTCATGTCTAGATGGGATACAGCTTATGTCAAATTAACGCTGCTGGTAAGTTCTGCAAACCTGCTACGAAAGGTCAATTTTTATATAAGCTGTACTGCATCTAGACGAAACAGACGTAAAGTTTGGGCATAGAAAAATTGCAGACACAGGGATCAAACCCCCAGGGTTGAGATTACATTACCACTCGACCAGACTCTGGCACAACATTTCAGGCCTTTGAATGATCTTGACTAACCAACACCCTGTGACATTTCCATTTGACACATAGTGGATCTAAATGCTGTTATATTGAATTGTAAGGGACTGTACATGACATAAAACACTGAGTCAGGAAAATCTGGAATACTGAAGGATCTATAGGTCTGAGCCAATAAACGGCCTAATGTCCTCAGATGCTACATTAGTGTGGTGGTGGAATGAAGCATGTCTATCTCCTTAGTTCTCACCATAATAACACTGTCTGAATGTCACCATGATTTCACATTGAAGAGAGATAATGGTTCCTAAGCAACACGTAGGTTTAATATAATACACCCGTTAACCCTCAAGACTGAGGCTTTGCGATTCTGACTCCATAAATGTGAGTCTAATTAAATTTGTCATTAGACTTAAAGGAAAACGCCACTCAAAAACAATATTTGGGTATTTGTTTCATTAGTCCACTGTTGATATATTTTGCGCTAAAGCAATCAAGTTTTCAAGATATAGAACGTTTAATATACAGAAAGTGTCAGGGTATGATGCGTTTTGGGTTTTGCAAAACCTTTAACTGACATGCTGACCACACCGCTCACGTCATGTGCGCGTCAACGAGAGTCTGCGTAGCCAAGCACTAAAATAGAACCTGGTTCTATTTGTGATGCTTAATGCGCTGCAAGTCCCGCCTCTACCATCTCCTCATTGATTTTTAGGAGCATATTGAAAGATGAACTGAGGTCCACACTCCAGTCCAGGTGGTAATGCACCTTAAAGTTGGTTGCCAACTGCCATATAAAGTCCCAAAAAGAAGAAGAAGCCTGAAGGAGGAGAGAATACTAGAAAACAAACTTTTACCCTTTTATCTGTGGATTAATTAGCAACAGCAAGCTAGCTAGCTAAATTGACATAAATGTTTCATGCTTTTCGACCTGCCCCCAAATTAATATAGTTGGTTCTTAGTTTGTTTTGATATTTCAACCTGTGTGTTCTGATCACGTCTGGTGTGTGGGGACAAAATCAATATATGCGCGTGTGGTCTGGTCAGCATGTTAGCGTGAAGATGAAGATGTGTGGATGATTAAAGGGCATGAATTCCCTTTGGTAACCCCTCGTTTGAGTGACAGCATGTCGTTTTTGGGTTCCTGCAGCTGTAGGTTGGGGTGAAGACACAAGAGGTGATTAGGAGTTACACACACACACACACACACACGTTTTCCCCCTCCAAATCCTCCATGCAGTAATTCCCTCTGACCGCCACCCCTCTTCTCTTCACCTCTCAGGTAATCAGCCAAGGCCTCCTCTGTCTGGGCACCCTTTCCAGGCTGGAAACAAGGCGGCTCCATTACTAGCCTACTAGGGGGCAGCATGAGTGGCATTGATGAAAGGACTGTATGTGTGTCCCTGCTTGCATGTGTGGGTCTTTGAAAAAAAGGTACTATTTAGAACTGAAAACAGTTCTTAAGCTGTCCCCATAGGAGAACCCTTTTCGGTTCCAGATGAACCCTTTTCGCTTCCATGTACAACCTTAGAGAACCCAAAAGGGTTCTAGCTGGAAAAATAAAGGGTCCTACCTGAACCCAAAAAAGGTTCTCCTATGGGGACAGGAGAAGAACCTTTTGGGTTTCCACACCATCGGAACCTTTCCAGTTGAATAAGGTTCCTCTAGGAACCCCTATGAAAAGAGTATTCAAGGAACCCCTGAGTAATGGTTCGAACACAAATCTTTATGTGATGGGAGGACTTCAATTTTGAACCATTTTAATCATATATTTTAGAGGCGGCACACTAACAGATTGGAGGTGTGGCTTATTGGAGGCGCAGCTTTCAGATAGTTATTTTTTGTCACTCGTTAGCATTAATGTCATTCCTGTTCATCATTTTAAGTGTGTACACTGAAAATTTACATGGAATATTTATGCATATTACATATTCTAATATAATATTACCAGTGCTGATTACACACAGTAATAAAGTGGTAACTTTCCAACGTTAGGATTTGCATTTGCTCTTCAGGAACTCAAATATCCCTGTTAGCCTCATTGAGGCTACAACCTTATCATTAAGATCTAAGAGCCGATTCTTGTAGATTAACTTTGGGAGCCGGCTCGCATATCAGAAGAGCCGAATCTATTTATAAAAACATTTTAAAAAATAAAGATGTGAATAGAATTAATTAATTCAAAGAACGAATAAAGAAATAAAATGATAGGCCTAAATGCTCAAGCGCACACATTCATTCTGACTGTCTGCTCAGACAAACAGCCTCACCTGTTGTTCATGTCAATCAGACATGCTGTGTCAACCAATGAACTAAAGATGCGTGAGGGAGGGCCGAGCCAACTCACTCACAGTCACACACTTAGCAGCCGAGGAGAGATAGGAAGGACAGCTGTGAAAACAACTGCTGGAAAATGCATCGGAAGCACAGTAGCATTTGGATGCATTTTAATAAGGTAGACAATGTTAGAGCACAGTGTAGAATTTGCCAAAACAAAATCTCATATAAAGCTATTTCTACACACAACGTACACCGGAATATGCTAACTGTGCACCCAACTGTGAAGCTAGCTGTAGGGGGAGCTTCGAGAAACTAGAGGGCCTGCTAGTGATAATGGAGGCGCAAGCACCGCCACACGTGGAGATGTCAGTCAAGTAGGCCTACTCCGCGATCCACAGCAACGCAGTCTTCTATGGACCAGTTTATGCCAAAGTCTTTGTCTAGCGAAACAAGGCCAAATTGATATTGCATTGGCTAAAATGATTGCCACTGACTTCCAGCAATTTTCTATCGTGGAGGACAGAGGTTTTAGAAATTATAGCGATAGTCTAAATCCAATGTTTACAATTCCAAGCAGGAAAACCTCTTCAAAATCACTTCTTCCACAACTGTATGAAAGCACACAGGTGGGAAAGAGTCCAAAAAGCTACTTCAGTTTGCTGTACCACTGACTGCTGGACATCAAGGGTAACCATTACATGTCGGTTACATGTCACTTTATTGAAGATTTTTTGATGTCTAGCTCTCTTCTGGACTCTTTTGGGTTCAGCGACAGACACAACTCAGAGAACTTGGAAGAGGAACTGTTGAGAGTGGCCAGAGAATGGCAAGTAGATGGAAAAGTGGTATGTTGTGTTAGCAACAATGCAGCTAACATAACCAAAGCCATGAACATTTTTAAATGGACCTATCATCCATGTCTTGCCCACACAATCAACCTGATTGTAAGAGATGCTCTGAAGGTGATGAAGCCCACTGTGGACAAAGTGAAAGCAGCTGTGGAATATTTCCACAGGAGCACAGTAGGTCCTGAAAAACTAAAGTCTACACAATGCCAGATGAAGATGCTTGAGCTGAGGCTTAAAGAAGACTGCACTACAAGGTGGAATTCAACATTTTATATGTTGAAGCAGTTTCTTGAGTCAAAGAATGCCATCATCTCTACCCTGGTCATTGTCAATGCACCTGTTGATGCTCTGACCCAAGAGGAATGGGAGGTGGTTGAGGAGGTGTGCAGAGTCCTGGAACCCTTTGAGCAGGTCACTGTGGAGATCAGCGGAGAGAGGAACAGTAAGCGGATATTACTATATTATAACTTAAACCAGTATTATATATGTATATGAGCAGTAGATGAGAATGTAGTATAAGTAGACAAAACATGAACCTGAACTAATGTTCTCTCTTTTCAGCTATGTGACAGCCTCAAATATGATACTCCCGTGTAAGGGTTTGCAGCGAGCCGCCAGAGAGAAGCAAATGTAACCACAGGACATAGTTGACAGAGTTGATGGACACCCTTTGTTCATCAATGGACAGAAAGTTCCACAGAATGGAATTTAATGATGTGCTATCAGTAAGCATTCACACCCCTGAGTCAATACTTTGTAGAAGTCCCTTTTGTCAGCAATTACAGCTGTGAGTCTTTCTGGGTAAGTCTCTAAGATCTCTCCAAACCTGCATCAATCTGTCAAATTGGTTGTTGATAATTTCTAGAGAATCATTTTCGGGTTTTGCCACAAATTTAAATGAGATTTAAGATAAAACTTTAACTCTGCCTCTCAGGAAAACTCACTGTCTTCTTGTTAAGCAACTCTAATGTAGATTTGGCCTAGTGTTTTGGGTTATTGTCCTCCCATTTTCTGGTGGAAGCAGACTGAACCAGGTTTTTCTCTGGTATTTTGCCTGTGCTTAAATCCATTCCGTTTATTTTTTATCCTGAAAAACTCCCCAGTTCTTAACAATTACAAGTATACCCATAACGTGATGCAGCTACCACTATGCTTGAACATAGAATTGTACTCAGTAATGTGTTGTATTGGATTTGCCCCAAACATATCACTTTGTATTCAGGACAAGAAGTTAATTGCTTTACCAAATTGTTTGCAGAATTACTTTAGTGTCACGGTTTTCATATGGTGAAGGAGAGTCGGACCAAACTGCAGCGTGTCAATTGTGATTCATGTTTATTTAAACAACATAAACACGAATAAACACAAACTCTACAAAACAATAAACATCGTGAAAACCGAAACAGCCTTAACTGGTGCAAACTAACACAGCCTAAGGACATCAAGACACTCAGGACAATCACCCACAATACAACCAAAGAATATGGCTGCCTAAATATGGCTCCCAATCAGAGACAACGATAAACATCTGCCTCTGATTGAGAACCACTTCAGACAGCCATAGACTCTCCTAGAACACCCCAGTAAGCTACAATCCCACTAAGCTACCCACCACATACAAAAACCCATGTCACACCCTGGCCTGACCAAATACATAAAGAAAAACACAAAATACTTCGACCAGGGCGTGACATTTAGTGCCTTGTTGCAAACAAGATGCATGTTTTGGAATATTTTCAGTCAGCCTGTCAAGGTGTGTCAAAAGGTGAAGTCAGGTGCAGGAGAGTAGAGTATGATAAATAAAGCGCACTTTATTAAAGATCCAAAACGCGCTCAAAAACACGAAAACAATAAAGTAAAGCACTAAAGAACATTGTATGACATGAAAACAATTACACACAAAACATAATGGGAAACAGAGGGTTAAATACAATTAGATTGATTGGGGAAATGAAAACCAGGTGTGTATGGAAACCAGACAAGACAAATGGATATATGAAAAATGGAGAGGCGATGGCTAGAAAGCCGGTGACGTCGATCTGCCGAACGCCACCCGAACAAGGAGGTGAGCTGACTTCGGTGGAAGTCGTGACACTGTCAATTAGGTAAGTATTGTGGAGTAACTGCAATGTTGTTGATTTATCATCAGTTTTCTCCTATCACAGCCAATAAACTCTGTAACTGTTTTAAAGTCACCATTGGCCTCATGGTGAAATCCCTGAGCAGTTTCCTTCCTCTCCAGCAACTGAGTTAGGAAGGATGTCTGTATCGTTGTAGTGACTGGATGTATTTATACACCATCCAAAGTGAAATGAATAACTTCACCATGCTCAAAGGAATATTCAATGTCTGCTTTGTATTTTTATCAATCTACCAATAAGTGCCCTTCTTTGCGAGGCATTGAAAATCTCTCTCATTTTTGTGATTGAATCTGTGTTTGAAATGAACTGTTCGACTGATGGACCTTACAGATGGTTAAACAGCCACCACTAACATTGAGGGGCTGCTGCCAACACACTGACTCAACTCCAGCCACTTTAATGATGGGAATTCATGGAAATTGATGTAAAATATATCACTAGCCACTTTTAACAATGCTACTTAATATAATGTTTACATACCCTACATTGCTCATCTCATATGTATATGTACATACTGTACCCTATATCATCTACTGCATCTTTATGTAATCCATGTATCACTAGCCACTTTAAACTATGCCACTTTGTTTACATACTGTACATTACTCATCTCGTATGTATATACTGTACTCGATACCATCTACTGCATCATGTCTATGCCGTTCTGTACCATCACTCATTCATATATCTTTATGTACATATTCTTTATCCCTTTACAATTGTGTGCATAAGGTAGTAGTTTTGGAATTGTTAGGTTAGATTACTCGTTGGTTATTACTGCATTGTCGGAACTAGAAGCACAAGCCTTTCGCTACACTCGCATTAACATCTGCTAACCATGTGTATGTGACAAATACATTTGATGTGGTTG
Source organism: Oncorhynchus gorbuscha (assembly GCF_021184085.1). NCBI lineage: Eukaryota > Metazoa > Chordata > Actinopteri > Salmoniformes > Salmonidae > Oncorhynchus > Oncorhynchus gorbuscha. Next base: position 40,973,032 of record NC_060193.1, on the reverse strand, counting down.
CAGATATTGTCATTTTGAGTTCATTTTTAAATCAATTGGGAAATCAAAGCTTTTTAAAACAGCAGCCACTTCCATTGTGACTTCTCACCCATTTTAAAACACAACAGTGTCATGTCAAGCTGAGAACTCTCTTTGACAAAGTGAGTGAATATCAATTTGTCTCCCTTTTGGTCAATACAGCAACATTTGAAATGTTAAGCTAACTTACTGTAGTGTTCATTTTGTGAAGTGTGTATATTGCACACCATCAAAAGTGTTTAAATGTTAACATTTAAACACACACTGTAACCCTATATATATTTTCTCTCAATGATTCTAGTGGTTTTTATGCAAATTGCTAATACTGCATCAAAGGCTGAGATGGTTTCCAGGGTATGCGTCATATGTACAGGCTTAATAATGTTGTGGGGGAGAAACACAGCGCATTTGAGTATTTAGGCATGTCTAGCAGTGGAGGCTCCTTAGAGGAAAAAGGAGAGGACCATCCTCCTCAGTACATTTCATACAAATAGATAAAACTATACAAAATATATTAATGTCACCAAATGATTGATTAAAACACACTGTTTTGCAATAAAGGTCTACAGTAGCCTCAACAGCACTCTGTAGGGTAGCACCATGGTGTAGCCAGAGGACAGCTAGTTTCTGCCCTCCTCAGGGAACATTGACTTCAGTAGCAAAGCTAGCAGGCTCGTGGTTCTCACCCCCTTCCATAGACATACACAATAATTACGACCACTCCGGGAGGATGTCCTCCAACCTATCAGAGCTCTTGCAGCATGAACTGACATGTTGTCCACCCAATCAAAGGATCAATTCTTCAAAATGCACAGAGAACCAAGAACTTGGGCTGCATCAGGGTTTATTTGTGAGTAAATCTGGCTTTGATAATAGATAGTGCCCACTTCACCTCACCTGCACCTTTATGAGTCATAACACCTTTACCATCTTCGTTTGTGTTGTTGAAACACCAATGTGTTAATCTGCACTGTAACACAATATTGATACAACAAATGCAGTAAAAAAAATTGTATGGAGTAGATTAGTTAAGCTGCCCCATCACATAAAGCTGTGTTTCCAGAATGGAAAAACACACTCAACATGTACTTTTCTGAACCACCCAGCAGAAATGCTGTTGATATAAGGAATACTGCCATGTTATTTGTACTCGTAATTGTTGTTCGTTATTCACTATGTATTTATTCCTTGTGTCAATATTTACATTTTTTATTATCTTTTTTATTTTTTTATCTTTAACTCTGCATTGTTGGAAAAGGACCCATAGGTAAGCATTTCACTGTTAGTGTACACCTCTTGTTTACGAAGCATGTGACAAATAACATTTGATTTGATTTGAAATACAGTATATCAGAAAGGTTATGAGATTATCTGGGTAATACTCCTATTATCTTGTTAGAGCTTACCACTGCTGTAGAGCAGTTAGACATTAGCAGAAGAGGGATTTTTAAATTAATAAAATACAGTATATCCATCTTCATGCAGAATTCTAGAATTTGCCCCACACTTCTCTCTGACTCTAAACTAAATCCAGAGTTCTGTTGCTATCAAATCAAAATCAAATCAAATTTTATTTGTCAGACACACATGGTTAGCAGATGTTAATGCGAGTGTAGCGAAATGCTTGTGCTTCTAGTTCCGACAATGCAGTAATAACCAACAAGTAATCTAGCTAACAATTCCAAAACTACTACCTTATGGACACAAGTGTAAGGGGATAAGAATATGTACATAAAGATATGAGTGAGTGATGGTACAGAGCGGCATAGGCAAGATACAGTAGATGGTATTGAGTGCAGTATATACATATGAGATGAGTATGTAAACAAAGTGGCATAGTTAAAGTGGCTAGTGATACATGTATTACATAAAGATGCAGTAGATAATATAGAGTACAGTATATACATATACATATGAGATTAATAATGTAGGGTATGTAAACATTATATTAGGTAGCATTGTTTAAAGTGGCTAGTGATATATTTTACATAATTTCCCATCAATTCCCATTATTAAAGTGGCTGGAGTTGAGTCAGTGTGTTGGCAGCAGCCACTCAATGTTAGTGGTGGCTGTTTAACAGTCTGATGGCCTTGAGATAGAAGTTGTTTTTCAGTCTCTCGGTCCCAGCTTTGATGCACCTGTACTGACCTCGCCTTCTTTGGTTGTTGTCCTTGATGATCTTTATGGCCTTCTTGTGACATCGGGTGGTGTAGGTGTCCTGGAGGGCAGGTAGTTTGCCCCCGGTGATGCGTTGTGCAGACCTCACTACCCTCTGGAGAGCCTTACGGTTGTGGGCTGAGCAGTTGCCGTACCAGGCGGTGATACAGCCCGACAGGATGCTCTCGATTGTGCATCTGTAGAGGTTTGTGAGTGCTTTTGGTGACAAGCCAAATTTCTTCAGCCTCCTGAGGTTGAAGAGGCGCTGCTGCGCCTTCTTCACGATGCTGTCTGTGTGGGTGGACCAATTCAGTTTGTCTGTGATGTGTACGCCGAGAAACTTAAAACTTACTACCCTCTCCACTACTGTTCCATCAATGTGGATAGGGGGGTGTTCCCTCTGCTGTTTCCTGAAGTCCACAATCATCTCCTTAGTTTTGATGACGTTGAGTGTGAGGTTACTTTCCTGACACCACACTCCGAGGGCCCTCACCTCCTCCCTATAGGCCGTCTCGTCATTGTTGGTAATCAAGCATACCGCTGTTGTGTCGTCCGCAAACTTGATGATTGAGTTGGAGGCGTGCGTGGCCACGCAGTCATGGGTGAACAGGGAGTACAGAAGAGGGCTCAGAACGCACCCTTGTGGGGCCCCAGTGTTGAGGATCAGCGGGGTGGAAAGGTTGTTGCCTACCCTCACCACCTGGGGGCGGCCCATCAGGAAGTCCAGTACCCAGTTGCACAGGGCGGGGTCGAGACCCAGGGTCTCGAGCTTGATGACGAGCTTGGAGGGCACTATGGTGTTAAATGCCGAGCTGTAGTCGATGAACAGCATTCTCACATAGGTATTCCTCTTGTCCAGATGGGTTAGGGCAGTGTGCAGTGTGGTTGAGATTGCATCGTCTGTGGACCTATTTGGGCGGTAAGCAAATTGGAGTGGGTCTAGGGTGTCAGGTAGGGTGGAGGTGATATGGTCCTTGACTAGTCTCTCAAAGCACTTCATGATGACGGAAGTGAGTGCTACGAGGCGGTAGTCGTTTAGCTCAGTTACCTTAGCTTTCTTGGGAACAGGAACAATGGTGGCCCTCTTGAAGCATGTGGGAACAACAGACTGGGATAGGGATTGATTGAATATGTCCGTAAACACACCGGCCAGCTGGTCTGCGCATGCTCTGAGGGCTCGGCTAAGGATGCCGTCTGGGCTTGCAGCCTTGCGAGGGTTGACACGTTCAAATGTTTTCCTCACATCATTGGCTGCAGTGAAGGAGAGTCCGCATGTTTTAGTTGCGGGCCGTGTCAGTGGCACTGTATTGTCCTCAAAGCGGGCAAAAAAGTTAATTAGTCTGCCTGGGAGCAAGACATCCTGGTCCGTGACTGGGCTGGTTTTCTTTTTGTAATCCGTGATTGACTGTAGACCCTGCCACATTCCTCTTGTGTCTGAGCCATTGAATTGAGATTCTACTTTGTCTCTATACTGACGCTTAGCTTGTTTGATTGCATCGCGGAGGGAATAGTTACACTGTTTGTATTTGGTCATGTTTCCGGTCACCTTGCCCTGATGGTGGTTCGGGCTTTCAGTTTCACGCGAATGCTGCCATCAATCCACGGTTTCTAGTTTGGGAATGTTTTAATCGTTGCTATGGGAACGACATGTGTTATGATGAATTATTTCTCTCACACACACACTCTTTCACAAACCGACTGACGCACAAATGCACAGACAAACATATGCTCACATACACAGAACACGAGCTCATATGGATGAACGCACATTCACGCTCACACACACACACACACACGCACACACACACACACACACACACACACACACACACACACACACGCTAACAGCATGTTTGGATTTCTCATTGATTTTCATACAGTACCCGTGGAGCAAATCTTTGAAACCAAATATTCTGGGAACCAACACTGTATACCAGGGTTGAGAGCATCATTTTCCCTTGCAATACCTTGAAGTTAACAGTCTGCCCTGGAGAGAGAGAGACATTGTGTTCTACACTAATACACACGACTCATCCCTCAGGCACAGGGTGTATGGTGATAAGAGACTGGAGAGGGGATGTGGTAAGAATACAGTGTTGGCATTGGCAGCACAGCACAGCATGGCAGCAGTTGCGGTCGAATATATTGGCACCCATGCATAGAGCGAGGAAGATAAACCGTATGGAACGCTTAGCGCAGGAATTTTGCTGATATTGTTCATTACAATAAGAAGCCTATACTAGAGAAATGTGAAGATTGAAATGGAATACGTTTTCTAATATGGGGGATTGTTAATGGGCTACAACCATCAAACTACTCGTAGTAGTTTAATTAACAAATAATGAAATCAAACTGTACAGCACATTAATGTTCTAAATGTATTGTTCTATTTATCGTTATCGCATCAATTCAGGCAATTTTTTGTGATATGGATTTTTGTCCATATCGCCCAGCACTTTTCTTAAATAATTCACAATTTCTGCTGATTTCATGATGCCTTGTACACATTCAAGGCCCCCACTACCAGGGGCAGAAAAGCAACCCCACAAAGTTATCGAACCTCCCCCATGTTTGATTGTAGGGAGGGTCTTCTTTTCTCTGACTGCTTGACCTACGACCAAATGAAGTATTCAATGAAAATAACCCTCCTTACAATCATACATAGGGACATCATAAAATCAGTAGCTTATCAAGGTGTTTCGGAGTGCAATGTTCAACCCAGTGTCCCAAAACTGGGTCTCCGTTAAAGGTTGTTGGCTTTTGGACTGTTCTGGAGTGGCCAGCGACAGAGGAGGCATCTCAGAAGAGGAAGGGGAGGACCATCCTAATCAGTGAATTTCATAAAAATAAAAATAGTGAATCATTAAAAAATGTATCCTCTTTAGATAAACATTTACTAAATATACTATTAATATGTCCCCAAATAGCTGATTCAAACACACTGTTTTGCAATGAAGGTCTACAGTAGCCTACACATCAGTGTAGGGTAGAACCATGGTGTGTGTGTAAGGCGTGCGTACTGGTGGTAGAAAAGTCAGGCTTAGGAGAGCAAAGATTGTGTTAAAACGGTGCAGTTTAATGATAAATATCACCCTGAACAATAACAATATATACAATGGGACAAAACCCCAAACATAATGTGCACAAGCACTTACAATACCAGACAAGGACATGTGGGGAACAGAGGGTTAAATACACAACATGTAATTGATGGAATTGAAACCAGGTGTGTGGGAAGACAAGACAAAACAAATGGAAAATGAAAGGTGGCTCGGCAATGGCTAGAAGACCGGTGACGTCAACCGCCGTACGTCGCCCGAACAAGGAGAGGGAGCGACTTCGGAGGAAGTCGTGACATGGTGTAGATGGAGGACAGCTATTTTCTGTCCTCCTCTGGGTGCATTGACTTCAATACAAAACCTAGTAGGCTCATAGTTCTCACCTACACTTACATACTAATTATGACGACGTCTGGAGGACGTCCTCCAACCTATCAAAGCACTTGCAGCATGAACAGACATGTTGTCTCTCCAATCAAAGGATCAGAGAATGAATCTAGTACTGAAGGAATAAGCTACAGCTAGCTACTGTAGAACTGCAGTGCATAAAATGTGGTGAGTAGTTGACACAAAGAGAGAGAAAGACAATAGTTGAATAGTTTTGAACAAATACATTTCTTCAAAAATGAAGGAGAACCAGCAGAGAGAGGGAGACCGAGAGATATGCTGTTGTATTTATTTTTTCAGTTTCACTTACTCTAGCCAATGCAGATCATTTAGCCTACTCAACAACCTGACTCAAATAGAGAGGAATTCCATTTTTGTTAGCTAGCTGGCTGAGGCTATCCAACACTCCAACGCTTCCAATTCAAGGTAAGCTTTTGGTTTTATTAATCTTTTGTCACCCGGGCCCAGCGGTGTAACTGCTAAACTGCTTGCTGTACATTACTCCATCATAGTACACATGGATTGGATTGTGGGTTTACTAACGCGTTTGTTCTAGTAGCTATATTGACTATGACGTTAGCTAAAATGTATTACAGTTCATAGAATTACAGTTCATAGATGGAAATCAGTCAAATTAAATAAATTCATTTGACTCTAATCTATGGATTGCACATTATTTGGGAGCCAGGTTAACCCAATGAGGAGTCAGTTCCAGCCAATCAGAATGAGTTTTTCCCACAAAAGCGCTTTATTAAATACATACATACTCCATGGTCACATGTGGTCTGTGGTTGTGAGGCAGTTTGGATGTACTGCCAAATTCTCAAATTCTTTCACGCTCCCTCAAAGCTTGAGATATATGTGGCATTCTGTTGTGTGACAAAACTGGACATTTTAGAGTGGCCTTTTATTGTCCCGGGCACAAGGTGCACCTGTGTAATGACCATGTTGTATAATCAGATTATTGATATGCCCCACCTGCCACACCTGTTGGATAGATTATATTGGCAAAGGAGAAATTCTCACTAACAGTGTTAGTAGAAATAGAAATAGGCTTATAGAAATAAGCTTTTTGTGCATATGGAACACTTCTGGGATCTTTTATTTCAGCTCAATAAAAATGGGACCAACACTTTACATGTTGTGTTTATATTTTTGATCAACATAGTAGCCTAGACCTATCGATGTGACCTTGAGCTAGGTGAATGGAATATGAATGACAGTCATCCAATATACTGTAATAGAAATAAGGCCTTGCTCATAATAGTACACAGCTGCTAAAAGGAAGCATCCCAGATCACCTGACGTGACTAAGTCCTGGATTCAATCAGATTGAGCGTTAACCAGCATTGGCCGACATCCGCATAGCAGTGTTGGCGGTGTAACTGCGGTATGAACTGTCATATCGGTGAGTGGCTGCTCTTCTGTATCACAAACAACTCCCTTCCTTATTATCAATACCGTGTTAGAAGTTCAAAACGGCGCTAGAAAGTGTAGGCTCTCAAATGTCTAACTAGTGATGTTAGGCTAATGCATGTTTTCATGTTCATTTGGATGGAGGATTTTATGCCTATCAGTCTAATTTGAGTGTTTGAGCTTGGATGTGGTTTCGTTGCATCCAACACAATGAGCCACTATGCGGATGTCAATCTGGTTGAATCTTGCCCTACATCCTTGCTCTGTTAGCCCTAAGGGTACAATCTTAGTTGTATTCACATACACATGAAGTGCCCATAAGTGGAGAGAAAGGTTTATGCAGAGAAAAGAATGCCTGAGCAGAAATAACTACGGTTGCATCCAAAAAGGCACCCTATTCTATATTTACTGAACTATGTAGATAATAGGGTGCCATTTTGGATGCAGACAATAACCCTTTTTATACCTGGCACTAAATCACGTGTCCTGATCTTGTCCACATTCTGATTGTTCCCACATTTTTTTAAATGTGTCTGACTACCTCCGGAAGATCATCTGGTAAGGAAGATCTAATCACAATCGGATGAAAATGTGTCTTTTAATTGTCTACATTTGTTAAACATGTGGGTACAATCAGAATGTGAAATGAGATCAGTACAAAGGACACATGTTAGAACTAGGTATAAACGGGATTTCAGCCTATCAACAGTCACACAATTATTAATGGACATGAAATGAAACACAATGTTTGCAGTGTAACTTCACCATAGATGGGGGCAGCAACTGACACCAGACCAATACTTTTACACAGCACTGTTCTGCCTAACAACACCTTTGGTTTCACACTCAGTGGTGCTGATGTGACTCATTAGTGTTACAGTGTTACCGATTAGATAACTTACACCTAGAGATGACTATCCATACAGAAGGCATAATATTATAATGGTTAACATACATTACATTACTACATTGGGATTGACAGGTAGCCTAGAGCAGTGGTTTCCAACTGAATTTTGCTCTGCCCAGAGTCCCCATGAAATACCACCTCATGTACATTTTACCAGCAAGCTTATGGTCTCATGAGTACTCTCATGTTCCCCCTGTGGATAGGCTAAGTTACCCCACTGGGCCTAGTACCCCTGCTTGAGAAGCACTGGCCTACAGGTTACGCAAATCCCATGTCTGAAACGGAAAAATCTGGTCAGAAGTGGGCTGGCAACTGGAGGGTTGCTGGCATCAGCATCTGAGATGCCATCTCCTGCTGTTGTACCCCTGAACAAGGCACGTAGCCCTTAAACCTCTAAACTGTTTATACATATAACTGCTAAGCATAAACAACATATTATGATTAGCAAATGCTACCAGGGATATAAAATCCCTGGGAATACATTGTCAGAAAATGAACCTATACTTTTAGGACCACTTACATCAGCACCATCATCCCGGAAACACAAGGTCCACTCCAATTCGCATACCACCCCAACAGATCCACAGATGACGCAATCTCAATCGCACTCCACACTGACCTTTCCCACCTGGACAAAAGGAACACCTATGTGAGAATGCTGTTCACTGACTACAGCTCAGCGTTCAATACCATAATATCCACAAAGCTCATCACTAAGCTAAGGACCCTGGGACTAAACACATCCTGGACTTCCTGACGGGCCGCCCCCAGGTGGTAAGGGTAGGCAACAACACATCTGCCACGCTGATCCTCTACACGGGGGCCCCTCAGGGGTGCGTACTTAGTCCCCTCCTGTATTCCCTGCTCACCCGCGTTGCCAACCATGACTCCAACACTATCATTAAGTTTGCTAACGACACAACAGTGGTAGGCCTGATAACCAACAACGATGAGACAGACTATTGGGAGGAGTTCAGAGACCTGGCAGTGTGGTGCCAGGACAACAACCTCTCCCTGAATGTGAACAAGACAAAGGAGATGAGCATGGACTTCCTGTAGGAAAAGGAGGGCCTTGGAGCGGGTTGAGAGTCTCAAGTTCCTTGGTGTCCACATTACCAACAAACTATCATGGTCCAAACACACCAAGACAGTCGTGAAGAGTGCACGGCAACACCTTTTCCCCCTCAGGAGACTTAAAAGATTTGGCATGTGTCCCCACATCCTCAAAGATTTCTATAGCATCACCATCGAGAGCATCCTGACCGGTTACATGGAAATTGCTCTGCATCTGACCATAAAGCTCTACAGAGTAGTGCGTACGGCCCAGTACATCACTGGGGACAAGCTTCCTGCCATCCAGGACTTATATACTAGGCGGTGTCAGAGGAAGGCCCAAACAATTGTCAGACTCCAGTCACCCAAGTCATAGACTGTTCTCTCTGCTACTGCACGGCAAGCTGTACCGGAGCGTCAAGTCTAGGTCCAAAGGGCTCTTTAACAGCTTCTACTCCCAAGTCATAAGACTACAATTAATCAAATGGCCACCCGGACTATTTACATTGCCCCCGCCCCACCCTTTGATTTTACTCTGCTGCTACTCACTGTTATATAATTTGATTTGATGTCCACACTGGATGAAGCTCTGGCTATATAGTGGCTATGTAATGACATCTTGTGGTGCAGGAGAGCATTACTGCTTACTACATGTGGGTATCAGTATGTGTACTACAAAGTTATGACCCTGGAGTAACACTCCTCTAGTGGCTTCACACCTGCAATGCCAGTGAGGATATTGTGGCGGTATTTTTCCTAGGACACGTTTACAAATATTGGCTGCATTCTACGCTAACAACATTGCAGGTGCCTGCCAGATCTCACAATGGCTGGATAAGTGTTTAACATTTCAGCTAATCACATCATATGATTTAGGAATGTGATCCATTGGTTGATGCTTTGCAAGATCTGCAATGTCGTCGGCCTGGAACCGATGGGCACTTTCGAGCTGATCACTTTTTGTCAAGTCAAAGGTCACACTTTTCAAAGTGTTTTGCTTTCTGGAGATAAAAATTGTCTGACTTGCATCTACATGTCGACTGCATGAACTTTACAAAAATCATGAAGTTTTGACTGCATATGACTGCACGTTTCTGCAGTTGATTTTCATCAACTTCATCCATGCATTGTGGGAGGCTCTATTGTCAACTAATCTTTCCGGTGTTTTTGTTTTACCCATGCGAACGTGACCAAAGACGTGACTGAGAGAAACTAATTTATCACCATTCATGTGTATAATACAGTGAAGAAATAAATGTAATTGAGGCTCACTCTCACTAAATGATTGTACTGTGCATTCAGAAAGTATTCAGACCCCTTGACTTTGTCCACATTTTGTTACATTTCAGCCTTATTCTAAAATGGATTGAATCATTTTACCCCTAATCAATCTGAAAACAGTTTCTTTGACATTTGTGCAAATTTATTTTAAAAAATAAAACAGAAATACCTTATTTACTTAAGTATTCAGACCCTTTGCTATGAGACTCGAAAGGAAGCTCAGGTGCATCCTGTTTCCATTGATCATCCATGAGATGTTTCTACAACTTGATTGGAGTCCACCAGTGGTAAAATCAATTGATTGGACATGATTTGGAAAGGCACACACCTATCTATATAAGGTCCCACAGTTGACAGTGCATGTCAGAGCAAAAAACAAGCCATGAGGTCAAAGGAATTCGGATCTATAGGGGGAGCCTGGGCAACTGAAATGTCTGACCTTTTTCAACAGTCTGACTGGGAACATCTGTCCTAAAAACAAATTAAGGTGTAACGGCGTTCGTCTGTTGAATGAAGAGAGTCAGACCGAAATGCAGCGTGTAGGTTACTCATAACTTTAATGAAAGTATCGCGGTACATGAAATAACTGAACTAAATACAAAAAACAACAAACGGAACGTGAAACTTATTACAGCCTATCTGGTGAAAAATACACAGAGACTGGAACAAACACCCACAAAATACAAAGCGAACTCAGGCTACCTAAATACGGTTCCCAATCAGAGACAACGAAAAGCACCTGACTCCAATTGAGAATCGCCTCAGGCAGCCAAGCCTATACAACACTAGCCCTAATTAGCCGCGATCCCAAATACTACAAACCCCAATACGAAAAACAACATAAACCCATGTCACACCCTGGCCTACCCAAACATATAACAAAACACAAAATACAATGACCAAGGTGTGACATAAGGGAGACATAGATATGATTAAAAACAACCGTTGATGCAATATGAAAATAAATGGGTGGAGGAGATGAATCATAAACCCTAATTGAGAACCTTTTGTTTGATTAAGGGTGAATTTGTGTGTGAGAGATATATTAAGTATAACCTACCTAAAAGCAAGATATCACAGGTAAGATCAGGGATATTGCCTATGCATATTGTTTTTTTGTCCATTGTGTATTTCCATTTGCAGAATATTTAGATAAAGCCTGGAATAAAAGAAAAATGGCTACCTATAATTCAATGATAAAAATATTTAGCTTCTATGTAGTAAATGGCCCGTGTGTGTATATAGATTGTGTATAGATTGTTCCATATGTATCTTATTTTTGTGCCAGATGGTTCAAATGCTTTCTGTTTTTTTTCTGTATTTATTTATCTGTATATGTACGTACGTATGTCCGGCCATTGTTGTATGTATGTATGTATGTATGTATGTATGTATGTATGTATGTATGTATGTATGTATGTATGTATGTATGTATGTATGTATGTATGTATGTATGTATGTATGTATGTATGTATGTATGTATGTATGTATGTATGTATGTATGTATGTATGTATGTATGTATGTATGTATGTATGTATGTTATTTTACTACTCCAGGGATATAATTATTGTTTGAATAACCTTATTTACTGCTAAGTATTTTTACCTTACATTCTTTCACTCTTTATGTGATGCGCAATGCAGAGAAAAGCATAAGAATAATTATTATTTAATTACCATAGTAAATGATTGTAATGTTTGTTTATGTGTCAATTAATACCATAAGGGATGGGTTGCCAATTGGCGATTTGACACAAAAATAACATTTCATTAATTTCATTAATTCGTCTGTAGAGCTCCGAGACAGGATTGTGTCGAGGCACAGATCTGGGGAAGGGTACCAAAAACATTCTGCGGCATTGAAGGTCCCCAAGAATACAGTGGCCTCCATCATTCTTAAATGAAATAAATGTGGAACCACCAAGACTTGCTAGGGCTGGTCGCCAGGCCAAACTGAGCAATCGGGGGAGATGGGCCTTGGTCAGGGAGGTGACCAAGAACCCAGAGTTCCTCTGAGATGGGAGAACCTTCCAGAAGAACAACCATCTCTGCAGCACTCCACCAATCAGGCCTTTTTCTTAGAGTGGCTAGATGGAAGCTACTCCTCAGTAAAAGGCACACGACAACCCCAGATTCTATGATCTGATGACACTGAACTCTTTGGCCTGAATACCAAGCGTCAATTCTAGAGGAAACCTGGCACCATCCCTACAGTGAAGTCATGATCGACGGAAAGATGAATGGAGATAAGTACATAGATATCCATGATGAAAACCTGCTCCAGAGTGTTCAGGACCTCAGACTGGGGTAAAGGTTTACCTTCCAACAGGACAATGACCCTAAGCACAGCCAAGACAACACAGGGGTGGCTTTGGGACAAGTCTCTGAATCTCCTTGATTGGCCCAGCAAGAGCCCGGACTTGAAACCGATCAAACATCTCTGGAGAGACCTGAAAATAGCTGTGCAGCGACGCTCATCATCCAACCTGACAGAGCTTGAGAGGATCTGTAGAGAAGAATGGGAGATATTCCCCAAATACAGGTGTGCCAAGCTTGTAGCGTCATACCCAAGAAGACTTAATCGCCGCCAAAGGTACTTCAGCAACGTTCTTGTTAGATTACTTGTTAGATATTGCTGCACTGTTGGAACTAGAAGCTCAACTGGAAGCACCAGCATTTCGCTACACTCGCAATAACATCTGATAACCATGTATACGTGACCAATAGAATGTGATTTGATTTGATTCAGCAAAGTACTGAGTAAAGGGTCTGAATAGTTATGTAAATGTAATATTTTTTCTTTTTTATGTTTGCAAAAAAATAACTTTTGCTTTGTCATTACGGGGCATTGTGTGTAGATTGATGAGGGGGGGAAACGATTTAATCAAGTTTTGAATAAGGCTGTAACATAAGAAAATTTGGAAAAAGTCAAGGGGTCTAAATACTTTATATATTCACTGTATAATTTACACACATATTATTTCAGTTTGTGACTGGTTGACTTTTTTTCAACATTATAAAAACCTTTTATAAACCATGGCAACTTTGCCATGTTGATCTGAGCCTTGCAGTTGGAAAACCACATGAGTTTCTGAATTTCGGCTGTGGCAGATGCACCTCCCTGACTTCACTCCTCGACTTTCATCTAATCGGTTGCTTAAGCCATACCACTCAAACACGTCAACAATCTGATGTCCAGATTTCCTAAATTTTTGCACTGGACTGATGCCTTTTTTATTTATCAAAAGGGGATTAAACAATGAAGACCAAATCAAAGAGGTCAAATAAAGAGAAAGAATGAAGCATATAAAGTATAAATGAATGAAGACTGTTTCATGTTTTAGCTGAATTGTTTAGGTTTTATGCCTTTCTGAAAAAAAGCTGCAAAATGTTGCACCTGGTGCAGATGGAGAGTAAAACTGGCCCTGAAAGTTTACTTGTTCACCAAAAAAAGTGCCGCTTTTTTGCTATTGTTTGAATCCCAGATTGCCCACTTACCACATAATGTTGGCCAAATTCAATTGGTCTGTGTCACGAATCCCGCTTCCTGAGTCTGTGTTTGCCTGTTTTTCTGTCCTGAAGTGTGTTTCCGGTGTCCTGGAACGCACCCTGTCTGGTTGCCGGGCGAATTAGCTTGTTGGGAGATCGATGTTCACCCGCACCTGTATCCCATCAGTAATCTGCACACCTGTCCTGATCATCACCTTTCCCCTTCAAAAGCTCTGACCTGACATCCATTCCCTGCCGGATCGTTAGCCATGAACACCATTCACCCGGAACCCATACCCCATCCCTGTCTGCTCGTCGCCAGTGTGTTGTTATCCATTGGATCTGCCTCCGCTGCCCGCTCCTCCACCCAGAACCCATACCCCATCCCTGTCTGCTCGTTACCAGTGTGTTGTTATCCATTGGATCTGCCTCCGCTGCCCGCTCCTCCACCCAGAACCCATACCCCAACCCTGTCTGCTCGTCGCCAGTGTGTTGTTATCCATTGGATCTGCCTATCCACTCCCATCAACCCACCTCCGCTGCCCGCTCCTCCACCCGGAACTATCTATCTCCACGTTCTCATTGATTAATAAATACTCACCATCTTTATACTCACCTTGTCCTGGTCTGCTTCTGGGTCCAATTCTGGTAAACCTTGACAGTCTGGCTATAGGCTTTCAGTCAGGTAACCGCTGTCAGTGGTACAAAATAAAATACAATCCAAAAGAAAGCAGACAACAATCATATTTAACATCATTTTTATTTTATTTTGAACAAAATTTTAATAAATGTTTCTGCATTTCTCTTACGTTCAAAAAAGATGACTTTCGAGACGCATTATAAATTATTTCATCAAACTCTTCTGTAGAAAAAGAAAAGATAATTGCAAACTAAAGCATCTATCTTATGATAATATGACAATAGTAAGATAAATAAGGTATCTGTGTTAATTTTTTTATATATTTTTTACAATTTTCATCATAATTCCCACCTTTTTCTTCATTGTTTTCCTTGCACACACCAATCACACCTTTTCCCAATCCTCTCTCCTACTGATCTGACTTACAATGCTGTAGTTCTTAACAAGGTCCAACTTCAAACGAAGTACAACATTAAAAGGCTTTATAAAGCATGCATAAAGTCTTCATAAGCACTACATACTGCAGATGCTTATAAAGCCTTTAAAGGTTGTCGTTTGTTTGAAGGGAGACCATTAACAGAAAATGCAACCAAAAACAAACACAAGAAGCTTTCCCTAAAAAGAAAAACAGAAAAAACTTGAATATCTCACTTCTCTACGACATATTTACACCAGTTAACACTCCAGTTGTTCAACTGAAGTACAATGCATATGACATAACATGTCATTCAACATCGTTTTTTTTCTTCAGAAAAATTATTACACAACCATTGTGCAGAAAAAAAATCTGTTGAATCACAAAAACATCAGTTGTATCACAACCATTGTGCCAAATGTGTTGTACATCATTTGTGCAACTTGAGTGCTGTATATATGGGGCCAGACAGGGGTAGGACATCTGCATAGATCCACAAAATTCAGATCATGAATGTTTGAGGGAGTTTGTTGAAGGTTATTTCTACAGAGAGGCGGTTACATCCGCTGCTGTCTTTTGGGGGAATAAAGTAAATGTGAGGGAAACAATAAAGTCATGTTGTTGATTGATGGTTACAAAGAACAGCTCACCTCGATGAGTGTCTGTGAGAAAATCAACTGTTACGAGAACCTAAGGGGGAAACAGTATAATGTGAAAAGGCTAAAGCACATAGCCTTTCAGGGTGAAGTTTTCCCTAGATAAAGATTTAGGATCAGTTTCCCTCCCCCAATTCTAACACCTAACCATTAGTGGGTAAAATGCTAAACTGACCCAAGATCAGCGTATTGAAGAAACTTCACCCTAATCCTCAGATTGACTTCTTCATGCCTGAGTACGGTTGACTTCAGAGTTATTCCGGCAGTACTGATTATATGTACGCGTAGAAAAAACAAAGTTGCCATAATATGCACTACTCAGTTGAATGGAAAGGATAAGACAGGGATGACAAGGTCAAAAGTGAAAGCATAAGGAGCCTATCAGATGTCTTCCCCTACATGCCATATCAATGAGTACCGGTTAGCAGCAGTCACACCAACGGAAGTAAATACAGTATGTAGAGCCAGCCCTTGAAATCTCCTTACAAAAATGCCTACTAGCTAAGGCCTTAGCTCTGTGTAAAGATACAAGGTAAATATCTTGGTCACGATGATAATAAGGTCAAATAGAGACAAAGAGGAGAGGGTATGTATGATCCATCCTGGGTTCAAATGGTGTCCGTTTTCTGTCAAATGTGTTGAGCATTTGATTGAGCTTGTCTGGAGATGCCACATGGGCAGGATTTTCATTTATACTTTTGGGACAATCCCATTGGGTACATTGCACCAGGCAAACTCAATCGAGTGCAGCTAAAATATTTCAAAGAGAACAAATACTATTTGAACCCAGGTCTGGGTATGGTTGATCTTTTCATTGCCACTCGACGAGCACTTTCACATGTAAAAACAACTCAGTAAGAGATATATTTTGTTTCGATGTGTTCCTGTGTCTCCCCTTGTGACACCTGTCCCACTGTGTGAAGAGAACTGGCTGTAATGCACTGGTATGACGTACCAGAGACTTATATTGAGAAATATATGAGTCAAATATAAAAGCCAGACGTACAGTTCTAGGACGTACTGCTTTAGAAAAACAGAGTCTATCTAAGCCAACAGATGACTTGATTTGAGGTAAATTGAGCTTTGTTGATCTGACGTCCCCTTTGGGTCCATCACATACAAACACATGGACACAGTACAATGAGAGAGAAACGTATTGGCTCAAATACTATGAACTCCGACGTACACTGAAGCCAATTGGTGGGACAGTTTTGAATCCAAGTGACAAGACCTCCACTGCTACCCTATTCACACTACTGAGCCAAGCTAAGATGAGCAGAGCTGTACTGTACTGTACTGCACTGGCCTGATTACACATTCAGCATATTTGCTGGAACCATGCAACCGTGTAAAGAAAATAATCCAAGCGAGCACAATACGGTTCAGGTCGGCAAAATAGTGCAAAAAGGCATACTACACCTGCTCTTCACTGGCTCTGGATTAGAGTTATATGTACTGCCATGAGAGTACCCTGTTATGACTGATATTTTCAATGTACCCACCAGGACAGGCGGGGATCTATACGTGTTTGCTCTTTCTGTTTGTGAGTGTTTGAGTTAAGAATATTGTTAGCATATCCACTGTCTGTTACCTCAAAAGAAGCTAAAGGTTACTGGTGATGAGAGGGGTGGATAGAAATACACAGGTTGGTGATACCTTTTTCAATATTCTCTGCCTCTTATATGTTCTAAGACAACCAATTCACATTCCAATAAACTCCACAAACAACTGAACAAGGAGGAGAGAGACAATGATATTGTACATTCTGATGAAACAAGAGACAGAAAAGGTGAACTCAGGTTTAGATTGACACGGTGATATGATATTGATCCTTTGGTCTGAGGTGTGTTGGTTCCGCCCATGTTGTCGCCTCTCCACATGACTACAATTACCAGCATCCTTTGCTCCTGGTAAATTGCTCTCACTTCCTGTGGCCCAATGAGGCTTTGACAGCACATACCAGGGACCTTCCAGGGTTCTCTCTGAACAGAGACGCAGCAGCCAGAACTGGTCAGAACCGGTTTTTCAACTCACTCACCCAGATAAAACCCTGACGTTTTTTTGCAATTTTTATCCATTATTCCTCACTGGAGGAACTTTCCTCCAGGGGGAAAATGGCCGCCACACCGACAACCCCAGTGGAATTGTGGGATGCGGTGGTGATGGTGACGACAGTGTGCAGGAGAACAAAGACCAGCAGGCACAGCTTCAGCCGGCCGCTGCTGCTGCACAGTCTGGTGGGTGTGGCGGCCGAGGTGACTGATGTCGACACCCCCTGTTGGTGATGGCAGGAGGGTGTTGGAGTCCTTTTCAGTGTCCCACGGGAGCGGTTGTCCGGTTTAGAGTCCCACCGGACGTCGCAGCACTCTGCCTGGCTGTTGGGCTGCCCATGGCTCCCCAGTAGCCCTGTGGGGGATGAAGAGAGTAGTGGGTAAACACTGATATAAGCCATAAATGCAAATGTCACTGTGCATCCCTCTCATGCATCCCTGTGTGTCTGTATCATCCATGCCTGTGGCTGATGATGATGACAAACTCAATTTCCCCAATACCAATAAAGTGTATTAATTCATTCAGATGACCCACAATAAGCTAATTAAATGACCCAGCCTAGTTCCAGCCTTACTAGCAGTGTGCTAACGCAGTGTTTTGTTGAAATGTATCACCAAAAAAATACATATTACCATGTGCATAAGAGCATAAATACCAGCCAGTATGCACGATTTAAACCATAGTCTTCATACGACTCAACTATCAGTATCATTATGTCATCATGTTGTATCATAACCTAACAATAATGACCCTATACTGAACTCAAAATGAAAAAAAGTCACATTTAGTACCGACCCCATACTGCAGCACAGTAAATATAATCTACACCGTTGCCCACCAGAACACCTATAGCACCTGATGTCACTGGAAGGCCAAAAAGATCATCAAGGACAACAACCACCCGAGCCACTGCCTGTTCACCCCGCTACCATCCAGAAGGCGAGGTCAGTACAGGTGCATCACAGCAGGGACCGAGAGACTGAAAAATAGCTTCTATCTCAAGGACATCAGACTGTTAAACAGCCGTCATTAACACAGAGAGGCTGCTGCCAACATACAGACCTGAAATCATTGGCCACTTTAATAAATAGATCACTACTCACTTTAATAATGTTCATATATCTTGCATTACTCATCCCATCTGTTTCACCTTGCCTATGGCACTCAGTAATCACTCATCCATATATTTTTTTAGTTGTTTAACCAGGCAAGTCAGTGAAGAACAAAGTCGTATTTACAATGACAGACTACCCCAGACAACACTGGGCCAATTGTGTACCACCCTATGGGACTCCCAATCAAAGCTGGATGTGATGCAGCCTGGATTTGAACCAGGTACTGTAGAGATGCTTCTTGCACTGCAATGCATTGCCTTAGACCACTGCACCACTCGGGAACTCCAAAATGTGTATATTTATATATATGTACATATTCTTATTCCATCCCTTTACTTAGATTTGTGTGTATTAGGTGGTTGTTGTGGAATTGTTAGATTACATGTTAGATTTTACCGCACAGTCAGAACTAGAAGAACAAGCATTTCGCTACACTCGCAATAACATCTGCTAACCGTGTGTATGAGACCAATGAAATGTGGTTTGATTTGATGTCACGCCTTGTGTAATCTCTTTTCAAAGCAACTGCCAGTTCACACTAAAGGAAGACATCAAATAAGTGGCAGAAAAACAGGGATCTCAAAAGGCAAAGCCTACCATTTTAATCGCCGATGCACAAGTAATAAAAAAAAATCAAAGGCTATTCTAATTACGGTATTGAAATACTTCAAACTTTGAGGGCTGGGGGAAGAAATGACCGAGCACCCCACTGAGATCAAATCAGGACAGGGTAGGTCATGTTATTCTGGTTCTGCTCTGATCCTTGTGGAGTATTAAAATACTACCCTGTAGCTGTAACCCATCACAGTGATATCTCAGCTATACACTTTACACTTAGAGGGAAGTGTCATTGATTTTACTATCACTGCCTTATGTGGCAGCTAGATGTCACCAGTGACAAGTACTATAATTCATTATTGGCTATGTTCCCAGAGTTCAAAACCATAGAACTTTATCGATACCACTGAAAAGTAATAATTCAAGGCATCATCAGGGGCACAACAGCACTATTACATATAACCTCCAACATACAATTCCATCCAAATTCCATCTAAATTCCTAAATTGAGTATATTGCTAAATTAATTTACCCAAACCAATCTATCCTAGATCTATGGCGCATCTCAGCTAAACAGCATAGCACCAGAGTGGATATACACCCACCTGTATAAGCTGTGGCTACAAATCACACTTGATTGATTGATTGACTGACTGATTGATCAGTCCACACCACCACACCCACCTGTACATATGAAGCTGGGGCTTCCTCCATGGATGAGATCATCGTTGTCCGGCAGTATGAAGGGACACCTCTGCTGAACCTCCAAGCAGTACTGGAGACACGGTACTGTCCTCCCACAATGCCTCTGTGTGGTGGGGAAATACTGTGCACACAGCCACGGTTTGTAGGCAACCTTAGAGGTAGAAGATAGAGCATGTTAGTTAAACCAAATGAAACCCATATGTAAATGAAAACAACTTAAAGGGGAAGTTCAGTTTTAGCCATCATAAATAAGCAAACTATTATTTTGACATCAAGACTAAGCGAAGTCTGTTCAATAGCAAAGGTCTCAGTGGTCTGTATGGCTCTGAATGTTAGTAAATAACATCCATCCCATCTTCAAAACGAGAGATTTTTCAGTACACATGTTTCCAGAAAATACTATAGGCATTATTCAGAAACAGAGATTCAACCATTTCTCACAGATCTTGCAAAATCCCATTCGATGTGATTCAGCCTTATAAGTTGATATGTGTGAGAGATACATGACTATAAAATACAACCAGATGCCAATCACCATTTGTCAATGTAAACCACCCATGACATGTGACTAAATCATATTTGTTGTGATTAGGAATGCTTTGATTAAATTAAAGTATCTCGAGGAGAATAAGGATTTGTGGCAGTCTGCCCTAGCTGAGGCAAGTTTCCTCTCATACTACAGTACTTGTGCTTATGTCCTGCCTTTTATACTTATAGTACTTTCATACTTACCTGATACGTAAAAGGAGTATATGAAAACAATATGAAAAGAATAGCAGAAGGTATAGAATTGCAAAATTCCAGTAACTTTCCCATAATCCTGGTTGGGAGGAAATAAACAGGAAGTAGCCTATGGCAATCCTCCAACCGGGACTTCTGGAAAACTGGGACATTTTTGGAAAGTTACTGGAATTTTGAAAAGGATTTTGAATTCAATGGCTCTACTAATTACTGTTTAGTACATTGTATTTGGAATCACCTGGGCCTGTACTGGGCCTGTATTCATAAAGCTTTCAGTACTTCAGCACTCCTGAGGCAGCAGGTAGCCTAGTGCATTGGGCCAGTAACCGAAAGCTCAACCTTTTCAACCTAGGCCTTCATTGTAAATACAAATGTGTTCTCAATTGACTTGCCTAGTTTAAAAAAGGTTAAAATAAAACTCCTACTCTTGCTACTATGACCTATATACGACCAGCAGAGGGGAATGTCTTCTCCTAATTCATCCTCAGGATAAGGTTCTCTAATACCCAGCCAAGCCCCATAACGTATGACATTTACCTTAGTACATACATTTTCATATTGGTAGTCCCAGTGGGAATCAAACCCACAACCCTGGCGTTACAAGTACCATTCACTATAACTGAGCCACACAATACCATTCATAGTGCTGCTACTGCCAATCTACTGTACAATTGACTCTGCCCTTAAACAAATCGATGGCCCCCATCCCCCAGTGCAATCTCCCTTTCTCCCAGTAGACGACACTACCTTCACACAAAAATGCATAATGTACCTATCAGGGTTTGACTGTTAAAAACAAAAAAATGAAATCACATACACATTTATGTTATTGCGTGTGTAGCGAAATGCTTGTGTTCCTAGTTCAAACAGTGCAGTAGTATCTAACAATTCACAGCAATACACAAACATCTAAAAGTGTCACATCAAGCCGTGGTTAGGAGTCCCATATGGCAGTCCCATATGGCATCGCACGACCGGCCCAGCATCTTCTGGGTTTGGCCGGGGTAGGCCTGTCATGTTTGTCATTTATTATCATGTCTTGTCCCTGTGTTCCCCATGCTATTCGTTTCCCTCTGCTGGTCTTATTTGGTTCTTTCCCTCCTTCTATCCCTCTCTCTCCCCCTCCCTCTCTCACTCTCTCGCTCTCTCTTCTCTCTATCGTTCCGTTCCTGCTCCCAGCTGTTCCTATTCCCCTAATCATCATTTAGTCTTCCCACACCTGTTCCCGATCCTTTCCCCTGATTAGAGTCCCTATTTATTCCTTTGTGATCCGTTCCTGTCCCGTCGGTTCCTTGTTTTGTATTCACCATGCTGTGATTGTGTTTCGCCCTGTCCTGTCGTGTTTTTTGCCTTCATCAGATGCTGCGTGTGAGCAGGTGGCTCTATCAACTACGGCCTGCGCCTACCCGAAGCGACCTGCAGTCTGTGGCCGCTTCTCTAGTTATTCCCCTCTACAGACTAGAGGATTTTTGTTATTCCCTGTTTGGATTTAAATAAACTCTGTTTCTGTTAAGTCGCTTTTGGGTCCTCTTTCACCTGCATGACAGAAGGAACCGACCAAGGAATGGACCCAGCGACTTCAGACGCTCGTTACACTGCCGTCGAGATCCAAGGAGCCATGCTCGGCAGACACGAGCAGGAATTGTCTGCTGCTCGCCATGCCGTGGAGAACCTGGCCGCTCAGGTTTCCGACCTCTCTGGACAGTTCCAGAGTCTACGTCTCGTGCCACCTGTTACTTCCTGGCCTGCCGAGCCTCCAGAACCTAGGGTTAATAACCCACCTTGCTACTCCGGGCAGCCCACTGAGTGCCGCTCCTTTCTCACGCAGTGTGAGATTGTGTTCTCTCTCCAACCCAACACATACTCTAGAGAGAGAGCTCGGGTTGCTTACGTCATTTCACTCCTTACTGGCCGGGCTCGAGAATGGGGCACAGCTATCTGGGAGGCAAGGGCTGATTGCTCTAACAAATTCCAGAACTTTAAAGAGGAGATGATTCGGGTTTTTGACCGTTCAGTTTTTGGTGGGGAGGCTTCTAGGGCCCTGGCTTCCTTATGCCAAGGTGAACGGTCCATAACGGATTATTCCATTGAGTTTCGCACTCTTGCTGCCTCTAGTGAGTGGAACGAGCCGGCGCTGCTCGCTCGTTTTCTGGAGGGACTCCACGCAGTGGTTAAGGATGAGATTCTCTCCCGGGAGGTTCCTTCAGATGTGGACTCTTTGATTGCTCTCGCCATCCGCATAGAACGACGGGTAGATCTTCGTCACCGGGCTCGTGGAAGAGAGCTCGCATCAACGGTGTTTCCCTGCTCCGCATCGCAACCATCTCCCTCCTCTGGCTTTGAGACTGAGCCCATGCAGCTGGGAGGGATTCGCATCTCGAATAAGGAGAGGGAACGGAGGATCACCAACCGCCTGTGCCTCTATTGCGGAGTTGCTGGACATTTTGTTAATTCATGTCCAGTAAAGCCAGAGCTCATCTGTAAGCGGAGGGCTACAGGTGAGCGCAACTACTCAAGTCTCTCCATCAAGGTCCTGTACTACTTTGTCGGTCCACCTACGCTGGACCGGTTCGGGTGCTACATGTAGTGCCTTGATAGACTCTGGGGCTGAGGGTTGTTTCATGGACGAAGCATGGGTTCGGAAACATGACATTCCTTTCAGAGAGTTAGATAAGCCTACGCCCATGTTCGCCTTAGATGGTAGTCATCTTCTCAGTATCAGATTTGAGACACTACCTTTAACCCTCACAGTATCTGGTAACCACAGTGAGACTATTTCTTTTTGATTTTCCGTTCACCGTTTACACCTGTTGTTTTGGGTCATCCCTGGCTAGTATGTCATAATCCTTCTATTAATTGGTCTAGTAATTCTATCCTATCCTGGAACGTTTCTTGTCATGTGAAGTGTTTAATGTCTGCCATCCCTCCCGTTTCTTCTGTCCCTACTTCTCAGGAGGAACCTGGCGATTTGACAGGAGTGCCGGAGGAATATCATGATCTGCGCACGGTCTTCAGTCGGTCCCGAGCCAACTCCCTTCCTCCTCACCGGTCGTATGATTGTAGTATTGATCTCCTTCCGGGGACCACTCCTCCTCGAGGTAGACTATACTCTCTGTCGGCTCCCGAACGTAAGGCTCTCGAGGATTATTTGTCTGTGTCTCTTGACGCCGGTACCATAGTGCCTTCTTCTTCTCCGGCCGGGCGGGGTTCTTTTTTGTTAAGAAGAAGGACGGTACTCTGCGCCCCTGCGTGGATTATCGAGGGCTGAATGACATAACGGTTAAGAATCGTTATCCGCTTCCCCTTATGTCATCAGCCTTCGAGATTCTGCAGGGAGCCAGGTGCTTTACTAAGTTGGACCTTCGTAACGCTTACCATCTCGTGCGCATCAGAGAGGGGGACGAGTGGAAAACGGCGTTTAACACTCCGTTAGGGCATTTTGAGTACCGGGTTCTGCCGTTCGGTCTCGCCAATGCGCCAGCTGTTTTTCAGGCATTAGTTAATGATGTTCTGAGAGACATGCTGAACATTTTTGTTTTTGTCTATCTTGACGATATCCTGATTTTTTCTCCGTCACTCGAGATTCATGTTCAGCACGTTCGACGTGTTCTACAGCGCCTTTTAGAGAATTGTCTCTACGTAAAGGCTGAGAAGTGCTCTTTTCATGTCTCCTCCGTTACTTTTCTCGGTTCCGTTATTTCCGCTGAAGGCATTCAGATGGATTCCGCTAAGGTCCAAGCTGTCAGTGATTGGCCCGTTCCAAGGTCACGTGTCGAGTTGCAGCGCTTTTTAGGTTTCGCTAATTTCTATCGGCGTTTCATTCGTAATTTCGGTCAAGTTGCTGCCCCTCTCACAGCTCTTACTTCTGTCAAGACGTGTTTTAAGTGGTCCGGTTCCGCCCAGGGAGCTTTTGATCTTCTAAAAGAACGTTTTACGTCCGCTCCTATCCTCGTTACTCCTGACGTCACTAGACAATTCATTGTCGAGGTTGACGCTTCAGAGGTAGGCGTGGGAGCCATTCTATCCCAGCGCTTCCAGTCTGACGATAAGGTTCATCCTTGCGCTTATTTTTCTCATCGCCTGTCGCCATCTGAGCGCAACTATGATGTGGGTAACCGTGAACTGCTCGCCATCCGCTTAGCCCTAGGCGAATGGCGACAGTGGTTGGAGGGGGCGACCGTTCCTTTTGTCGTTTGGACAGACCATAAGAACCTTGAGTACATCCGTTCTGCCAAACGACTTAATGCCCGTCAAGCTCGTTGGGCGTTGTTTTTCGCTCGTTTCGAGTTTGTGATTTCTTACCGTCCGGGTAGCAAGAACACCAAGCCTGATGCCTTATCCCGTCTGTTTAGTTCTTCTGTGGCTTCTACTGATCCCGAGGGGATTCTTCCTTATGGGCGTGTTGTCGGGTTAACAGTCTGGGGAATTGAAAGACAGGTTAAGCAAGCACTCACGCACACTGCGTCGCCGCGCGCTTGTCCTAGTAACCTCCTTTTCGTTCCTGTTTCCACTCGTCTGGCTGTTCTTCAGTGGGCTCACTCTGCCAAGTTAGCTGGTCATCCCGGTGTTCGAGGCACTCTTGCGTCTATTCGCCAGCGCTTTTGGTGGCCGACTCAGGAGCGTGACACGCGCCGTTTCGTGGCTGCTTGTTCGGACTGCGCGCAGACTAAGTCGGGTAACTCTCCTCCTGCCGGTCGTCTCAGACCGCTCCCCATTCCTTCTCGACCATGGTCTCACATTGCCTTAGACTTCATTACCGGTCTGCCTTTGTCTGCGGGGAAGACTGTGATTCTGACGGTTGTCGATAGGTTCTCTAAGGCGGCACATTTCATTCCCCTCGCTAAACTTCCTTCCGCTAAGGAGACGGCACAAATCATTATTGAGAATGTATTCAGAATTCATGGCCTCCCGTTAGACGCCGTTTCAGACAGAGGCCCGCAATTCACGTCACAGTTTTGGAGGGAGTTCTGTCGTTTGATTGGTGCGTCCGTCAGTCTCTCTTCCGGGTTTCATCCCCAGTCTAACGGTCAAGCAGAGAGGGCCAATCAGACGATTGGTCGCATACTACGCAGCCTTTCTTTCAGAAACCCTGCGTCTTGGGCAGAACAGCTCCCTGGGCAGAATACGCTCACAATTCGCTTCCTTCGTCTGCTACCGGGTTATCTCCGTTTCAGAGTAGTCTGGGTTACCAGCCTCCTCTGTTCTCATCCCAGCTTGCCGAGTCCAGCGTTCCCTCCGCTCAAGCGTTTGTCCAACGTTGTGAGCGCACCTGGAGGAGGGTGAGGTCTGCACTTTGCCGTTACAGGGCACAGACGGTGAGAGCCGCCAATAAACGCAGGATTAAGAGTCCAAGGTATTGTTGCGGCCAGAGAGTGTGGCTTTCCACTCGCAACCTTCCTCTTACGACAGCTTCTCGTAAGTTGACTCCGCGGTTCATTGGTCCGTTCCGTGTCTCCCAGGTCGTCAATCCTGTCGCTGTGCGACTGCTTCTTCCGCGACATCTTCGTCGCGTCCATCCTGTCTTCCATGTCTCCTGTGTTAAGCCCTTTCTTCGCACCCCGTTCGTCTTCCCTCCCCCTCCCGTCCTTGTCGAGAGCGCACCTATTTACAAGGTACATAAGATCATGGACATGCGTTCTCGGGGACGGGGTCACCAATACCTAGTGGATTGGGAGGTTACGGTCCTGAGGAGAGGAGTTGGGTTCCGTCTCGGGACGTGCTGGACCGTTCACTCATCGATGATTTCCTCCGTTGCCGCCAGGATTCCTCCTCGAGTGCGCCAGGAGGCGCTCGGTGAGTGGGGGGTACTGTCATGTTTGTCATTTATTATCATGTCTTGTCCCTGTGCTCCCCATGCTATTCGTTTCCCTCTGCTGGTCTTATTTGGTTCTTTCCCTCCTTCTATCCCTCTCTCTCCCCCTCCCTCTCTCACTCTCTCGCTCTCTCTTCTCTCTATCGTTCCGTTCCTGCTCCCAGCTGTTCCTATTCCCCTAATCATCATTTAGTCTTCCCACACCTGTTCCCGATCCTTTCCCCTGATTAGAGTCCCTATTTATTCCTTTGTGATCCGTTCCTGTCCCGTCGGTTCCTTGTTTTGTATTCACCATGCTGTGATTGTGTTTCGCCCTGTCCTGTCGTGTTTTTTGCCTTCATCAGATGCTGCGTGTGAGCAGGTGGCTCTATCAACTACGGCCTGCGCCTACCCGAAGCGACCTGCAGTCTGTGGCCGCTTCTCTAGTTATTCCCCTCTACAGACTAGAGGATTTTTGTTATTCCCTGTTTGGATTTAAATAAACTCTGTTTCTGTTAAGTCGCTTTTGGGTCCTCTTTCACCTGCATGACAAGGCCGTCATTGTAAATAAGAATTTGTTCTTGACTGACTTGCCTCGTTAAATAAAGTTGACATTTAAAAAAATCTCATTAAAAAAGAATGGAATTAAGAAATATATAATTATTAGGAAGAGGATTGTTGGAGTGGCATTGACTAAAATACAGTAGAACAAAGTATATACATATTAAATTAGCAAAGCAGAATGTAAAGTCCAGGATAAGCTCCTTCGCTTTGTTGACGTTGAGGGAGAGGTTATTTTCCTGGCACCACTCTGCCAGGGCCCTCACCTCCTCCCTGTGGGCTGTCTCGTCATTGTTGGTAATCAGACTGTTTAGTTAGTGGTTCAACGGATCAGTCTATCTAGGCCCACACAATAGTAAAGGTCAGGGGATCAGAGCTGGCAAAGCTTCCTAGAGTTGTAGTGTAAATTAGTCTTAGAGCATGCTAAACAGCGATAATGATGATATCGACCCGAACGGCCCGTGTTATTGGCTGAGAGCCAAGGTCAGAATTTAAGTGTCACTTTTTCCAATGGCTTCAGCATGGCCATGCTCCAATCCGAGGAGCATCAATAAAGAGTGAAAAAAGGCAAGTGATTAACAACTGGTGCAATAATATTGGTCATGTTCAGGAGTGTGCAAAACACTAAATGTTGCAGGTAGAAATTCCACGAATAAAGCAGATATTATTCCTTACCCTACATATACTGTATGAGAGGCATGTCAGTTCTCATAATGTATTTCTAACTGAACGTTCCATAACATTGTGCAGTGCTGAATGCCACCCTGGAGTAACCTGAACACAACTTTACCGAAGAAGAAAACATAATCACTCATTCTCCATCTGGGACGCAAACCATACACCACTCTTTTACATTACCAAACACAGGGGTTTTGGAGCACATGCACACAGGCATCGACCCACCCACGCACTCTCACACACACACACACAGACACACACTCACTCACTCACTCATCTGTTCACACACCCTCATCTGTTCACAAACACCCTCAGGAACACGGTTAGATAAAGCTATGTCTGTATAAACTGTGAATAAATATACATCAGCTTTCCCAAGGACATCACTGTTTCAGAACCATGGACAGCATCTATCAGGTTTACATCAGCCTTCCACCAGTGACTGCAAAGCGGCATTGTCTATTTCAGCACCATCTTCAGCTTCGACCAGGCCTCCCACAAAACTGTCTGTAGACCTCATAGAAATAGTATCTGTGCCATTATGGCATCTGTGGCTATTTTCATTTTAAGGTAGTCCATTTATTTATTTATTATTTTGTGTTTGAAAAAAGCATAAAGCTAATATTGGTGATTCACAGGAGCCTATAGTGTGTCATTCAATTCTTGTGGCCATTTGATGGTGGTCCTTTGTAGCCCATTAGGTGGAGCATGGTGCTTGCAATGCCAGGATAGTGGGTTTGATTCCTGAGGGCAACAATATGTCAAATGTATACACACATGACTATAAGTCGCTTTGGATAAAAGTGTCTGCTAAATGCCATGTATTCTTATATTATGATGGTAACATAGCTTAAAGCCATACGCTTTAGTCACGCAGCCGCCATTTTGAAACGAAAGTTTATATATTAACATAACTTCATTGACAATATTACAGAATACTTTCAGCTATTGCTACTTACAACCATTGTAGCTAAGTAGTTAATGTTCCCTGTTGTTGTTGTTGTGCTTGTCATCTTGACTCATTCAATGGTTTCACAGTCAGGAGGAGTCAGTCAGGTGCGAAAGAATGAGCTTTACATAATCCAGATAGTTTGCTGGTCAGTCAGGTCAGTAGGGGTGTCAATTGAGTATGGCGATTTCTTCTTGCAAATTAAGAAAGTGTGGTAGTATGCATTCTAGTCGTGCGCTGGGATGCCATGAACCACGGAATCCACATATAGAAGGTACTGCATGTGTGTAAAAACCTACCCAATTCCCATTTTCATTTTAATCCAGAAAAATGCTATATTAAATAATCAATTGCCATTCTGCCATGCTCAAAATGTCGCTGAAAATGACACCAACTTTATATTCAGCCTGTTTCAGTTCCAACACGATTTCAAATCTGCTTGCTAAACACGCTGCTGAAATGCAAATGGTTTATGGATCTTCAATTAGATTTAGTAGACCCAAATTGAATCATTTTGGCCCTACCAGTTACAATGAAAAACATTTTTTTATAAACCTATCACTACTGAAAACCCTGAAATCTATTCAATAATCAAACACGTTGTTTTCAATTTCAGGTAAGTAGCCTTTTCTGCATTGTTCTGCTTTTGTTTTCTGCTTTGTTATAGCATAAGTTAATGCATTATAAAATTGTATGGATAATCCATATCATTATATGTTCTTATTTGTGTGTCCCTTATGGTGTATTAAAATAAATATTAGGTTGTCTTGTCTAACCCAACTCTGTTTTTACTTTGTTTCCAGGTAGAGTTCTCTCCTGAAAGTCCATTCATCATGGAAACTAAGTAGAACTGGAGAGCGGGCCAGGGACAGTGCAACCATGCCATCGGTTTACTGTACACCGTGGCGCATTACATTAAAATGGGCTACCCGTCTTTTCCACCAACAGAGAGCAAATCGTCCTTGCCTCAAACATGGCACGTTCCCACACATATGTCAGGTCTGCAGTCAAAACCTCTTAATACAGTTCAAATATTGAACGTTAAGCCACCAAAGAAAGACATTGCACCTGCCAACAAGATCCGGAGGACTTGTGAGTGGATTGTGCCAAACCTCTAATAATTTTGCACGCCCAATTTTTCAGTTTTTGATTTGTTAAAAAAGTTTGAAATATCCAAAAAATGTCGTTCCACTTCATGATTGTGTCCCACTTGTTGTTGATTCTTCACAAACAAATACAGTTTTATATCTTTATGTTTGAAGCCTGAAATGTGGCAAAAGGTCGCAGAGTTCAAGGGGGCCGAATACTTTCGCAAGGCACTGTATATGGTGAGAGTGCAGGCATTGAAGAACATGGGACATTTTCAGTTTCTAGGAATTGTGTACAGATCCTTGCTACATGGGGCCGTGCATGATCATACTGAAACTTGAGGTGATGGCGGTGGAGGAATGACACGAGAATGGGCCTCAGGATCTCGTCATGGTATCTATGTGCATTCAAATTGCCATCAATAAAATGCAATTGTGTTCATTGTCCAAAGCTTATGCCTGCCTATACCATAATCCCACAACCACCACGGGCACTCTGTTCATGACGTTGACATCAGCAAACAGCTCGCCCGGTACAGTTAATACTGTGATTCATCCATGAAGAGCACACTTCTCCAGCATGCCATCAAAGGTGACAATTTGCCCACTGAAGTCACTTACGACGCGGAATTGCAGTCAGGTCAAGACCCCAGTGAGGACAGCAAGCACACAGAAGACCTTCCCTAAGATGGTTTCTGATGGGTTCTTGTGCAGAAATTCTTTGTTTGTGCAAATCCAAAGTTTCATCAGCTGTCTGGGTGGCTGGTCTCAGATGATCCTGCAGTTGAAGAAGCCAGATTTGGAGGTCCTGGGCTGGCGTGGTTACACATGATGTGCGGTTATGAGGCCGGCTGGGACATACTGCCAAATTCTCTAAAACAAGTAGAGAAATTAACATTCAGTTATCTGGCAACAGCTGTGGTGGACATTCCTGCAGTCAGCATGACAATTGTACATTACCTCAAAACTTCATCTGTGGCATTGTGTTGTATGACAAAACTGCACATTTCAGAGTGGCCTTTAATTGTCCCCAACCGTCACGACTCCCGCCAAAGTTGGCTCCTCTCCTTGTTCGGGCGGCGCTCGGCGGTCAACGTCACCGGTTTTCGAGCCATCGCCGCTCCACCTTCCATTTTCCATTTGTTTTATCTTGTTTTCCCGCACACCTGGTTTACAGCGCCTCATCACTCTATGTGTATATTTTCCTCTGTTCCCCCCCATATCTGTGTGTTTAATTGTTCGTTACGTTTATTGTGTGACGCGTCAGGCTGTTTTTTTCCAGATATTGTTTTGAACCCGTGGTATTGTATTGTTGTACATTATTTTGTGTGACCAGTGCGCTATTCGCTTTTGCCTTTGGCTGGAGTGCTGTGACGCGGTTGCGTCCGACTGATTTGCTTCTGCCAATTAAAGTGTGCCTGTTCACTCATCTCTGCTCTCCTGCACCTGACTCCAGTTGACCAGTTGCGCACACAGTCTGACACCAACACAAGATGCACCTGTGTAATGATAATGCTGTTTAATCTTAAGCTTCTTGATATGCCACACCTGTCAGGTGGATGGATTATCTTGGCAACGGATAAATGTCCACTAACAGGTATGTAAACAAATTTGTGCACATCATTTGTGAGAAATAAGCTTTTTGTGCGTTTTATGGACAATTCCTTGGATGTTTTATTTCAGCTCATGAAACATGGGACCGACACTTTACATGTTGCGTTTATATTTTTGTTCAACGCATATTTCCTGAGCTTTTTTATATCTGCAAGATATAGGACAGAAACTTCAAAACCTTTTTCCTTATTTATTTTTTGACTGTCTTTTTTGCCATTTATGAATCTGCCATTTATCAATGCTTTTGGGGGGGTAAATTCGATATTTTATCAATTTTTTATAAATATATATATTTTTGGGTCCTAACATTATAAATCAAACAGCTGAGTAGCTGAACGATGGGACTAAAAACAAAACAAAACTAATGTAAAATATTCTGTGTCCGTAAAATGTATATAGTATGTATAAGCTGGAAGTATAAGCCTAAGTGTTGTTTTCCAATAGGTTACTGAAATTAGGGGAAGGGTGGTAGAGTTTAAAATAATATATATATATATATATATATATATATATATATATATATATATACACTGCTCAAAAGAATAAAGGGAACACTAAAATAACACATCCTAGATCTGAATGAATGAAATATTCTTATTGAATACTTTTTTATTTACATAGTTGAATGTGCTGACAACAAAATCACACAAAAATTATCAATGGAAATCAAATTTATCAACCCATGGAGGTCTGGATTTGGAGTCACACTCAAAATTAAAGTGGAAAACCACACTACAGGCTGATCCAACTTTGATGTAATGTCCTTAAAACAAGTCAAAATGAGGCTCAGTAGTGTGTGTGGCCTCCACGTGCCTGTATGACCTCCCTACAATGCCTGGGCATGCTCCTGATGAGGTGGCGGATGGTCTCCTGAGAGATCTCCTCCCAGACTTGGACTCAAGCATTCGCCAACTCCTGGACAGTCTGTGGTGCAACTCCACACCATGACTGACCCACCGCCAAACCGGTCATGCTGGAGGATGTTGCAGGCAGCAGAACATTCTCCACGGTGTCTCCAGACTCTGCACAGGGCGCCAGTGGCGAATTTGCCAATCTTGGTGTTCTCTGGCAAATGACAAACGTCCTGCACGGTGTTGGGCTGTAAGCACAACCCCCAACTGTGGACGTCGGGCCCTCATACCATCCTCATGGAGTCTGTTTCTGACCGTTTGAACAGACACATGCACATTTGTGGCCTGCTGGAGGTCATTTTGCAGGGCTCTGGCAGTGCTCCTCCTTGCACAAAGGCGGAGGTAGCGGTCCTGCTGCTGGGTTGTTGCCCTCCTACAGCCTCCTCCACGTCTCCTGATGTACTGGCCTGTCTCCTGGTAGCGCCTCCATGCTCTGGACACTACGCTGACAGACACAGCAAACCTTGCCACAGCTCGCATTGATGTGTCATCCTGGATGAGCTGCACTACCTGAGCCACGTGTGTGGGTTGTAGACTCCGTCTCATGCTACCACTAGAGTAAAAGCACCGCCAGCATTCAAAAGTGACCAAAACATCAGCCAGGAAGCATAGGAACTGAGAAGTGGTCTGTGGTCACCACCTGCAGAATCACTCCTTTATTGGGGGTGTCTTGCTAATTGCCTATAATTTCCACCTGTTGTCTATTCCATTTGCACAACAGCATGTGAAAATTATTGTCAATCAGTGTTGCTTCCTAAGTGGACAGTTTGATTCCCTTTATTTTTTGAGTAGTGTATATTTATATTACAGTACCAGTCAAAAGTTTGGACACACCTACTCATTAAAGGGTTTTTCTTTATTTTACTATTTTCTACAATATAGAATAATAGTTAAGACATCAAAACTGTGAAATATTACAATTGGAATCATGTAGTAACCAGAAAAGTGTTAAACAAATCTAAATATATATCTATATATTTGAGATTCTTCGAAGTAGCCACCATTTGCCTTGATGACAGCTTTGCACGCTCTTGGCATTCTCTCAAAAGCAAATTAGTGAGGAATGCACTTCAATTAACAGGTGTGCCTTGTTAAAAGTTCATTGTAAAATGTATTTCCTTCTTAATGCGTTTGAGCCAATAGGTTCTGTTGTGACAAAGTAAGGGGGGTAAAGGGGGTAAAAACCATCAAGCCCTATCAGGAAACTGGCTCTCATGAGGACCGCCACAGGAAAGGAAGACCCAGAGTTACCTCTGCTGCAGAGGATAAGTTATTTAGAGTTACCAGCCTCAGTTAATTGTAGCTCAAATAAATGCTTCACCGAGTTCAAGTAACAGACACATCTCAACATCAATTGTTCAGAGGAGACTGCATGAATCAGGCCTTCATGGTCGAATTACTGTGAAGAAACCACTACTAAAGAACACCAATAATAAGAAGAGACTTGCTTGTGCCAAGAAACACAAGCAATGGACATTAGACCGGCGGAAATCTGTCCTTTGGTCTGATGAGTCCAAATTTGCCAATCACTGTCTTTGTGAGACACAGAGTAGGTGAGCGGATGATCTCTACGTTGTTCTCACCGTGAAGCATGGAGGAGGAGGTGTGGTGGTGATGGTGACACTGTCAGTGATTTATTTAGAATTCAAGGCACACGTAACCAGCATGGCTAACACAGCATTCTGCAGCGATAAACCATCCCATCTGGTTTGGGCTTAGTGGGACTATCATTTGTTTTTCAACAGGACAATGACCCAAACACACCTCCAGTGTCTGTAAGGGCTATTTGACCAAGAAGGAGAGTGATGGAGTGCTGCATCAGACGACCTGACCTCCACAATCACCTGACCTCAACCAAATTGAGATGGTTTGGGATGAGTTAGACCGCAAAGTGAAGGAAAAGCAGCCGTCATATGTGGGAACTATTTCAAGGCTGTTGGAAAAGCATTCCAAGTGACTACCTCATGAAGCTGGTTGACAGAATGCAAAGCTGTCAACAAGGCAAACATATTTTGATTTGTTTAACACTTTTTGGTTACTACATGATTACATATGTGTTATTACATAGTTTTGATGTCTTCACTATTATTCTACAATGTAGAAAATAGTAAAAATAAAGAAAAACCCTTGAATGACTAGGTGTGTCTAAACTTTTGACTGGTATATCTATTTACCTCAAAAATATATGGGGGATTGAAAATTATGCAGACAATTACATTGATAGAAGCCACAATCTATCTTCAAAATTAAAGCTTTCTAAACCCTAAACATAAAAAAGCTAAATTATCCATGGTATGTTCTTAAAACAATTACATTTGTCAACTTAGATCCCCCCCTTCCCCTTTGACTCTTAAGAATTAGATAGTGCCCGAATTCCGACGTATAAATTAATTAATGAAGCAAATATTTGTCTTACTTTTTAACTCTGCACTGTTGGGAATGGGCTCGTAACTAAGCATTTCACTGTGAAGTCTGCGCCTGCTGTAATTCGGTGCATATTACCAATACAATTTGATTTGATTTTGAGTATAGTCATGAAACTTGCACTTGAGAGCGTGTCTGCAGTCAGATACATTGCCATTGGGAGAGATTAATGGCTTCCGGATCAATGCTATTTCAAGGATCTCACTGCTGCTTTTTGCACTTGTCCAGGATCAGTTACAGCACCAGAAATAGCACAGACATTAGGTCAAGCTGTTCCAGCACAACAAAAATAACATCTTGACCCGACTAGAAACAACTTTGGATCTGAAGTGGGTGGATTGTTGACCTGAGTCAAAACATAGGTTGTGTGTGCATCTTTCTTTCATAAAGCCCTCATCTTACTCAGTAGGTGATACACTAGGCTAGGCTAGATTAGGCTACCGTCCTTACAGATCAGTGGATACAGTAGTCAGGGGTTTTCCTAATGGCACCATATGGACTGCTCCCTATATAGTGCACTATTTTGGGGCCCAGGTCAAAATATATATATATATATATATAGGAAATAGGGAGCCATATTGAGAAGCACTATGTGATTATGAAATCTCTGCTTCTTTCACTGTAGTCACCCAACGCTAGGATGGCAAGAGGTAAGGTTCAAAAGGGCCACAAATGTGCAACGAGTTGCTCTTTATGTGGTCCTTTACATGTGAGATGTGTCAACAACAGAAAAAAGGTACATTTACGATGAAAAATGTTTCAAACCTGTAAGCTCTATCTGCGCAAATACCTTTTAACTTGCTGCTATACGGTTCGGCGACATGCTTATTGAGTCATGAAAGAGGAAGACTTCACAAAACAGTTATGAAATCTGGGACTTGGAAAAATACTAATTATCTCAAAGCTATACATTTTGCAGAGAGAACCTTATGTCCTTGATAATTCGTATAATAGGTTTTGGTCCTCTTTTTCTTTTTACTTCAAATTGTTTTTCACCGCTTTTTCAGAAGGATGGCCATAACGTAAGCTCTTTACGGTAAAAACTAATAAATACAAGTGCCTTAGAGCATGTTTAAGGCCCTTGGGAGAGGCATTGCTTTTTTGTCTTGTCCTATGTATATCAATACCAAATCCT
The DNA here is from genome assembly GCF_021184085.1 of Oncorhynchus gorbuscha. Lineage (NCBI taxonomy): Eukaryota > Metazoa > Chordata > Actinopteri > Salmoniformes > Salmonidae > Oncorhynchus > Oncorhynchus gorbuscha. The sequence goes on along the minus strand of NC_060193.1, from coordinate 40,937,231 downwards.
CCATGGAGGTTTAACGAGCAAGTAGTTTTCTGTCTTTGTGTGACAGAGACCAGAAGAATGTGTCAGTTTACTAATCCAGTGCTAAGCTTTAGCAATGTTGCTACTTATCCATAGGATATAATCTATTTGTCATTTTCGGTAACTATCGCTTTAACAAATGTGTGATGAACATGAATTCATATATTTGATGTGATTAGAAATAAGGCAGGGTATTCTCTTTATTTCATCATTAAATGTCTTTACTTTTCCAAATGAACTTAAAAAAAAAAAAAAAAAGAACCTTAAGGTTGAACCCAGATTTACATTTCAGGGATTGAAGAGGGGGTCTGGCGTTTGCACGTGACTTGAGTTTTCAATTGCTAGTAGTGCACTGTCCTATGGATTTGAACCAGGGACTTTAGTGACGCATCTTGCACTGCCTTAGACCGCTGCGGCACTCGGGAGCCCATTTCAAAATGGGTTACGAAACGAGAATTCACAAAAAAATACAGTTCTGAGACCTGGGACGTGAAAACGTTAATGCTCAATATCTCAGAACTATGCTTGCGCATATCTCAGAACTATACTTTGTGCAGATAGAACCTTATATTCCCAAGGTCTCGCAGTGTGAAAGACAACACCTCGGTCATGTTCCCAGCATAGAAATACATGGGTGGATACCCATGAGAGTGCAGTCAAATTGCCATGGAGTGAGGGGATTTCCCCATACAATTATATTTATATGGTTCCCATTCATTAATGTGGACAAATAACTCTTGTCGGTGCACCTGTGTGTGTGCTTGATTGTATAATGGAATGAATAGCCTAGTGCCTTCAATGGGTTTCAGTATCGTTTCAAGCGACCTTTTCCATGCATTGATGACCATCACCAATACACATTCTGACCAATCAGGATCCAGATGGGATTAGTCACTATATCCACTGCTTTAACGGCCAGAGAGAGGGAGAGAAAGAAAGGAGAGAGTGGGGGGGGTTAAGACATGGCCAGTGTAGCGGCTCAGCCGTCTGTTCTCGATAGTCTGAGGGACTGATCTGGGTTTCACGGAGGACAGGAGAACGCTACCTGCCCAAATGCATAGTGCCAACTAAAGTTTGGTGGAGGAGGAATAGTGGTCTGGGACTGTTTTTCAAATCAAATCAAATCAAATCAAATTTATTTATATAGCCCTTCGTACATCAGCTGATATCTCAAAGTGCTGTACAGAAACCCAGCCTAAAACCCCAAACAGCAAACAATGCAGGTGTAAAAGCATGGTGGCTAGGAAAAACTCCCTAGAAAGGCCAAAACCTAGGAAGAAACCTAGAGAGGAACCGGGCTATGTGGGGTGGCCAGTCCTCTTCTGGCTGTGCCAGGTAGAGATTATAACAGAACATGACCAAGATGTTCAAATGTTCATAAATGACCAGCATGGTCAAATAATAATAAGGCAGAACAGTTGAAACTGGAGCAGCAGCACAGTCAGGTGGACTGGGGACAGCAAGGAGCCATCATGTCAGGTAGTCCTGGGGCACGGTCCTAGGGCTCAGGTCCTCCGAGAGAGAGAAAGAAAGAGAGAATTAGAGAGAGCATATGTGGGGTGGCCAGTCCTCTTCTGGCTGTGCCGGGTGGAGATTATAACAGAACGTGGCCAAGATGTTCAAATGTTCATAAATGACCAGCATGGTTGAATAATAGTAAGGCAGAACAGTTGAAACTGGAGCAGGAGCATGGCCAGGTGGACTGGGGACAGCAAGGAGTCCTCATGTCAGGTAGTCCTGGGACATGGTCCTAGGGCCCAGGCCAGTTGAAACTGGAGCAGCAGCATGGCCAGGTGGACTGGGGACAGCAAGGAGTCATCATGTCAGGTAGTCCTGGGGCATGGTCCTAGGGCTCAGGTCCTCCGAGAGAGAGAAAGAAAGAGAGAAGGAGAGAATTAGAGAACGCACACTTAGATTCACACAGGACACCTGAATAGGACAGGAGAAGTACTCCAGATAAACAAACTGACCCTAGCCCCCCGACACATAAACTACTGCAGCATAAATACTGGAGGCTGAGACAGGAGGGGTCAGGAGACACTGTGGCCCCATCCGAGGACACCCCGGACAGGGCCAAACAGGAAGGATATAACCCCACCCACTTTGCCAAAGCACAGCCCCCACACCACTAGAGGGAAATCTTCAACCACCAACTTACCATCGTGAGACAAGGCCGAGTATAGCCCACAAAGATCTCCGACACGGTACAACCCAAGGGGGGACCCAGACAGGCCGACCACAACAGTGAATCAACCCACCCAGGTGACGCACCCCCCAGGGACGGCACGAGAGAGCCCCAGCAAGCCAGTGACTCAGCCCCGTAACAGGGTTAGAGGCAAAGAATCCCAGTGAAAAGAGGGGAACCGGCCAGGCAGAGACAGCAAGGGCGGTTCGTTGCTCCAGAGCCTTTCCGTTCACCTTCCCACTCCTGGGCCAGACTACACTCAATCATATGACCCACTGAAGAGATGAGTCTTCAGTAAAGACTTAAAGGTTGAGACCGAGTTTGCGTCTCTGACATGGGTAGGCAGACCGTTCCATAAAAATGGAGCTCTATAGGAGAAAGCCCTGCCTCCAGCTGTTTGCTTAGAAATTCTAGGGACAATTAGGAGGCCTGCGTCTTGTGACCGTAGCGTACGTGTAGGTATGTACGGCAGGACCAAATCAGAGAGGTAGGTAGGAGCAAGCCCATGTAATGCTTTGTAGGTTAGCAGTAAAACCTTGAAATCAGCCCTTGCTTTGACAGGAAGCCAGTGTAGAGAGGCTAGCACTGGAGTAATATGATCAAATGTTTTGGTTCTAGTCAGGATTCTAGCAGCCGTATTTAGCACTAACTGAAGTTTATTTAGTGCTTTATCCGGGTAGCCGGAAAATAGAGCATTGCAGTAGTCTAACCTAGAAGTGACAAAAGCATGGATTAATTTTTCTGCATCATTTTTGGACAGAAAGTTTCTGATTTTTGCAATGTTACGTAGATGGAAAAAGCTGTCCTTGAAATGGTCTTGATATGTTCTTCAAAAGAGAGATCAGGGTCCAGAGTAACGCCGAGGTCCTTCACAGTTTTATTTGAGACGACTGTACAACCATTAAGATTAATTGTCAGATTCAACAGAAGATCTCTTTGTTTCTTGGGACCTAGAACAAGCATCTCTGTTTTGTCCGAGTTTAATAGTAGAAAGTTTGCAGCCATCCACTTCCTTATGTCTGAAACACATGCTTCTAGCGAGGGCAATTTTGGGGCTTCACCATGTTTCATTGAAATGTACAGCTGTGTGTCATCCGCATAGCAGTGAAAGTTTACATTATGTTTTCGAATAACATCCCCAAGAGGTAAAATATATAGTGAAAACAATAGTGGTCCTAAAGCAGAACCTTGAGGAACACCGAAATGTACAGTTGATTTGTCAGAGGACAAACCATTCACAGAGACAAACTGATATCTTTCCGACAGATAAGACCTAAACCAGGCCAGAACATGTCCGTGTAGACCAATTTGGGTTTCCAATCTCTCCAAAAGAATGTGGTGATCGATGGTATCAAAAGCAGCACTAAGGTCTAGGAGCACGAGGACAGATGCAGAGCCTCGGTCCGATGCCATCAAAATGTCATTTACCACCTTCACAAGTGCCGTCTCAGTGCTATGATGGGGTCTAAAACCAGACTGAAGCATTTCGTATACATTGTTTGTCTTCAGGAAGGCAGTGAGTTGCTGCGCAACAGCCTTCTCTAAAATCTTTGAGAGGAATGGAAGATTCGATATAGGCCGATAGTTTTTTATATTTTCTGGGTCAAGGTTTGGCTTTTTCAAGAGAGGCTTTATTACTGCCACTTTTAGTGAGTTTGGTACACATCCAGTGGATAGAGAGCCGTTTATTATGTTCAACATAGGAGGGCCAAGCACAGGAAGCAGCTCTTTCAGTAGTTTAGTTGGAATAGGGTCCAGTATACAGCTTGAAGGTTTAGAGGCCATGATTATTTTCATCATTTTGTCAAGAGATATAGTACTAAAACACTTGAGCGTCTCTCTTGATCCTAGGTCCTGGCAGAGTTGTGCAGACTCAGGACAACTGAGGTTTGGAGGAATACGCAGGTTTAAAGAGGAGTCCGTAATTTGCTTTCTAATAATCATAATCTTTTCCTCAAAGAAGTTCATGAATTTATCACTGCTAAAGTGCAAGTCATCCTCTCTTGGGGAATGCTGCTTTTTAGTTAGCTTTGCCACAGTATCAAAAAGGAATTTCGGATTGTTCTTATTTTCCTCAATTAAGTTAGAAATATAGGACGATCGAGCAGCAGTAAGGGCTCTTCGGTACTGCACGGTACCGTCCTTCCAAGCTAGTCGGAAGACTTCCAGTTTGGTGTGGCGCCATTTCCGTTCCAATTTTCTGGAAGCTTGCTTCAGAGCTCGGGTATTTTCTGTGTACCAGGGAGCTAGTTTCTTATGAGACATTTTTTTAGTTTTTAGGGGTGCAACTGCATCTAGGGTATTGTGCAAGGTTAAATTGAGATCCTCAGTTAGGTGGTTAACGGATTTTTGTCCTCTGGCGTCCTTGGGTAGGCAGAGGGAGTCTGGAAGGGCATCAAGGAATCTTTGTGTTGTCTGTGAATTTATAGCACGACTTTTGATGTTCCTTGGTTGGGGTCTGAGCAGATTATTTGTTGCAATTGTAAACGTAATAAAATGGTGGTCCGATAGTCCAGGATTATGAGGAAAAACATTAAGATCCACAACATTTATTCCATGGGACAAAACTAGGTCCAGCGTATGACTGTGAGAGTGAGTGGGTCCAGAGACATGTTGGACAAAACCCATTGAGTCGATGATGGCTCCAAAAGCCTTTTGGAGTGGGTCTGTGGACTTTTCCATGTGAATATTAAAGTCACCAAAGATTAGAATATTATCTGCAATGACTACAAGGTCTGATAGGAATTCAGGGAACTCAGTGAGAAACGCTGTATATGGCCCAGGAGGCCTGTAAACAGTAGCTATAAAAAGTGATTGAGTAGGCTGCATAGATTTCATGACTAGAAGCTCAAAAGACGAAAACGTCATTTTTTTTTTTGTCAATTGAAATTTGCTATCGTAAATGTTAGCAACACCTCCGCCTTTGCGGGATGCACGGGGGATATGGTCACTAGTGTAGCCAGGAGGTGAGGCCTCATTTAACACAGTAAATTCATCAGGCTTAAGCCATGTTTCAGTCAGGCCAATCACATCAAGATTATGATCAGTGATTAGTTCATTGACTATAATTGCCTTTGAAGTAAGGGATCTAACATTAAGTAGCCCTATTTTGAGATGTGAGATATCATGATCTCTTTCAGTAATGACAGGAATGGAGGTGGTCATTATCCTAGTGAGATTGCTAAGGCGAACACCGCCATGTTTAGTTTTGCCCAACCTAGGTCGAGGCACAGACACGGTCTCAATGGTGATAGCTGAGCTGACTACACTAACTATGCTAGTGGCAGACTCCACTATGCTGGCAGGCTGGCTAATAGCCTGCTGCCTGGCCTGCACCCTATTTCATTGTGGAGCTAGAGGAGTTAGAGCCCTGTCTATGTTGGCAGATAAGATGAGAGCACCCCTCCAGCTAGGATGGAGTCCGTCACTCCTCAGCAGGTCAGGCTTGGTCCTGTTTGTGGGTGAGTCCCAGAAAGAGGGCCAATTATCTACAAATTCTATCTTTTGGGAGGGGCAGAAAACAGTTTTCAACCAGCGATTGAGTTGTGAGACTCTGCTGTAGAGCTCATCACTCCCCTAACTGGGAGGGGGCCAGAGACAATTACTCGATGCCGACACATCTTTCTAGCTGATATGCACGCAGAAGCTATGTTGCGCTTGGTGATCTCTGACTGTTTCATCCTAACATCGTTGGTGCCGACGTGGATAACAATATCTCTATACTCTCTACACTCGCCAGTTTTAGCTTTAGCCAGCACCATCTTCAGATTAGCCTTAACGTCGGTAGCCCTGCCCCCGGGTAAACAGTGTATGATCGCTGGATGATTCGCTTTAAGTCTAATACTGCGGGTAATGGAGTCGCCAATGACTAGAGTTTTCAATTTGTCAGAGCTAATGGTGGGAAGCTTCGGCGTCTCAGACCCCGTAACGGGAGGAGTAGAGACCAGAGAAGACTCGGCCTCTGACACCGACCCGCTGCTTAATGGGGAAAACCGGTTGAAAGTTTCTGTCTGCTGAATGAGCGACACCGGTTGAGCGTTCCTACAGCATTTCCTTCCAGAAACCGTGAGAAAGTTGTCCGGCTGCGGGGACTGTGCCAGGGGATTTATACTACTATCTGTACTTACTGGTGGCACAGACGCTGTTTCATCCTTTCCTACACTGAAATTACCCTTGCCTAACGATTGCGTCTGAAGCTGGGCTTGCAGTACAGCTATCCTCGCCGTAAGGCGAGCACAGCGGCTGCAATTAGAAGGCATCATGTTAATGTTACTACTTAGCTTCGGCTGTTGGAGGTCCTGACGAATCGTGTCCAGATAAAGCGTCCGGAGTGAAAAAGTCGAGGAAAGAAAAGTCGAGGAAAAAATAAATATATGAACGGTAATTAAAAAGTGAAACCCGTAAAGTTGTCAGGTAGCAAAATAGGTTGGCAACAAAACGCACAGCAATTCGAAAACAAGCCTGCAAGTTGTGACCGGAGTCCTTAAAACTGTAAATCAAATCTAATTTTATTGGTCACATACACATGGTTAGCAGATGTTAATGCGAGTTTAGCGAGACGTTTGTGCTTATAGTTCTGACTGTGAAGTAATATCTAACAAGTAATCAAATAATTCCCCAACAACTACCTAATACTCACAAATCTATGAGGGGTGAATGAGAATATGTACGGATGAGCGATTAGCGAGCGGGATAGGCACGGTGCAATAGATGACATAGAATACAGTATATACATTTGATATGAGTAATGTAAGATATGTAAACATTATTACAGTGGCATTATTAAAGTGGCATTGTTTAAAGTGACTAGTGATCCATTTGTTAAAGGGGCTAGAGATTGGGTCTCAATGTAGGCAGCAGCCTCTCTGAGTTAGTGATTGCTGTGGAGCAGCCTGATGGCCTTGAGATAGAAGCTGTTCTTCTGTCTCTCGGTCCCAGCTTTGATGCACCTGTACTGACCTCGCCTCCTAGATGGTAGCGGTGTGAACAGGCAGTGGCTCGGATGGTGGTTGTCCTTAATGATCTTTTTGGCCTTCCTGTGACATCGGGTGCTATAGGTGCCTTGGAGGGCAGGCAGTTTTCCCCCGGTGATGCGTTGTGCAGACCGCACCACCCTCTGGAGAGCCTTGCGGTTGAGGGTGGTGCAGTTGCCGTACCATGCTGTGATACAGCCCGACAGGATGCTCTCGATTGTGCATCTGTAAACGTTAGTAAGGGTTTTGGGTGACAAGCCACATTTCTTCACCACACTGTCTGTGTGGGTGGACCATTTCAGTGCGTCTGTGATGTGTACGCAGAGGAACTTAAAACTTTCCACCTTCTCCAGTGCTGTCCCTTCAATGTGGATAGGGGGGTGTTGCCTTTGCTGGTTGTGAAGTCCATGATCATCTCTTTTGTTTTGTTGGCATTGAGTGGGAGGTTGTTTTCCTGACACTACACTCAGAGTGCCCTCACCTCCTCCCTATAGGCTGTCTTGTCGTTGTTGGTAATCAAGCCCACGACTGTTGTGTCGTCTGCAAACTTGACGACTGAGTTGGAGGTGTGCATGGCCATGCAGTTGTGGATGAACAGGGAGTACAGGAGTGGGCTGAGCACCCACCCTTGTGGAGCCCCAGTGTTCAGGGTCAACTAAGTGGAAATGTTGTTTCCTACCTTCACCACCTGGGGGCGGCCCGTCAGAAAGTCCAGGACCCAAAAGCACAGGGCGGGGTTGAGACCCAGGGCCTCAAGCTTGGTGATGAGCTTGGAGGGTACTATGGTGTTGAATGCTGAGCTGTAGTCAATTAACAGCATTCTTGCATACAGTATACAAACACATACACAGATATTGAGTTGTACCCCCCCCCTCCTCACCCTTTTTTTCATCAAAAGTGTTCCACAGGGATGCTGGCCCATGTTGACGCCAATGCTTCCCACAGTCATGTCAAGTTGGCTGGATGTCCTTTGGGTGGTGGACTGTTCTTGATACACATGGGTAACTGTTGAGTGTGGACGACCCAGCAGAGTTGCAGTTCTTGACACAAACCGGTGAGCCTGGCACCAACTACCATATCCCATTCAAAGGCATTAAAATATGTTTTCTTGCCCATTCACTCTCTGAACGGCACGCATACACAATTACCCATGTGTCAAAAGTAACAAGGCTTCAAATGTAACTAAAATAATTACCCACAAGTAATTATTTATCACGAGGGCCATAAACAATAACTAGTAATGCTACATACTCCAAGAAAGGTTAAAATCTCACCTTTCTGGTAAAGATAGTTATAAATTGCTAAGGTGTCGTCACTTTTGAGGACAGAAGCTCAAGTACAGTAGACAGTACAAATATACAAGTATGAAAATATGTTTGTTTTTTTGTATGATGTATTTCTTTTTCAACAAAACTATGTAAGGCTTTAAATGACTTCTATTTTTCTAAATATTTGTATAATCAATAACTATAAGATTTCACCTTCCTTAAAACTGTAAAATACATATTTGTATATTTAGTGTTACAGAAAATGTGAATTTTTTTAAAGGTCTCTCTTGATCAACACATCTGCTCCCATCGATGTGAACGTCTCATAGAGCTGCAACTTGGCTTCTTGAACTCATTAGGAACTTGCCTTTCATCTCATATTAATGTTGTCCATCTATGACAAACAGAAAGTTTATATCCTTATTTTTTTATGTATTAATTCTTTTTTGAATACTGGCTATAAATTGATCTCTGAATGTGGTACAGCGATGAAGCCACTCTCTCCTGCTGGGTTGTGATGTATGGATTCCAGGCATATGTGTTGTTAGTGGCTGTGAAGTAGGAGTTGATGGACATTCAGAAGAGCAAATTATATGGTAGAAGAGACATCCCAGCTTCAAGTGGTGTCAAATTTCGATCTACGGTGTAAACAGATTGACTTATAAATTAAAATGTAGGTCAAAACCGGGTACCAGAACAGCGCAGGTCCCATAAACCATGGGATTTACATCAAAGAGGTTAAAAATCCTTCCTTAACCTGTCCTCTCCTTCATCTACAGTAATTGGAGTGGATTTAACAAGTGCCATCAATAAGGGATCATAGCTTTCACCTGGATTCACCTGGTCGGTTTATGTCATTAAATCCAGTGTACTTACACACAACACGTTATTGTAAAGTGATGTTTAAACTCAAACTCTATCCTACAGGCAACCCATTGTGTTGATAAATCAGTTTGATCAATGAAGAACACACACAGGACACAAACACTATACACAATAGTAGACACAAGTGTTTTTGGAGATTACATTCTATTTTACTACTCCACACATTTGCATTTAGATTATAAAGAAGAACTGATGACAAAGAAGAACTCTCTCTGCCTCTCACTCTGCCTCTCTCTCCATCCTCCTCTCCATCCTGCTCTCCCTCCTCCTCCCCCTCCTCCTCTCCATCCTCCTCTCCCTCCTCTCCATCTCGCGTGCATGCCTTCCTCTCCTTTCTGCCTGGACCTAACGTGTATCCCCGGAGATCCTTTCACATGCAACGCTGCTCTCCTGTTCCGTTCTCTGCACGGGGGTAAGAGGGGAAGAGCGCACAGCACATCAGGGGGAGGGAATGGAGAGTTGCTCACTGACATCTATCGTGTGAATGCCACGAATACTATTGAGGAATACACTACACACACTATGTCAATGTAACATGTTGGTCCTCGTCTTTTGACTAAAAGTGTCTGAAGAGAGGACAATTACTACACAACAGAGTCTGGCTTTATAAGCTTGGTAATTATGATTTGTTAGGCGGATATGCATGGCTAAGCTATGCACTATAGGCCTAGGTGTAAGAACATGTTGACGTGAAATCCTACAAAAACGTGTAAAACAAGCTAGAGAATACAGGCAGTGATGCAGAATCCAATAAGGCGAATAGATCACCCAATGACACGAGATATTGCATAAGTTTGATGTGGAAGCTAACGCTGTCATTTGCTAAATAATACTAGTGCAAAGTGACTGTTGCAAGGCACTGGCTAATGCTATGCTAACTGTGGCATGAAGTTTAGCTCTGGGTAGGTTGGCTGAGTTGGTGTTCACAGTTCAGCAAGTAAAAGGATTGAGCTAGTTTTTGTAGAAATTAGGCCCAAATCTGTTGCCTGATATAAATAAAGAATGAGTCAAAAGCTGTGATCTGCTATACCGTACATCATCGCCATTCCCCAATCCCCATCCTAACACCACAGTGTAATGAACTCGAGGGGAGACAGAGAGCTGGTTTGAAGCGCAGAGCACAGCAGGTGTTTATTGCAAAGGACCACATGAGGAGGCAGGTAGCTGGGTCCAGGAGCAGGCAGAAGGTCATACACAGGAGGAGGCAGGTAGCTGGGTCCAGGAGCAGGCAGAAGGTCATACACAGGAGGAGGTAGGTAGCTGGGTCCAGGAGCAGGCAGAAGGTCATACACAGGAGGAGGCAGGTAGCTGGGTCCAGGAGCAGGCAGAAGGTCATACACAGGAGGAAGCAGGTAGCTGGGTCCAGGAGCAGGCAGAAGGTCATACACAGGAGGAGGCAGGTAGCTGGGTCCAGGAGCAGGCAGAAGGTCATACACAGGAGGCGGCAGGTAGCTGGGTCCAGGAGCAGGCAGAAGGTCATACACAGGAGGAGGCAGGTAGCTGGGTCCAGGAGCAGGCAGATGGTCATACACAGGAGGAGGCAGGTAGCTGGGTCCAGGAGCAGGCAGAAGGTTATACACAGGAGAGGGGCAGGTAGCTGGGTCCAGGAGCAGGCAGAAGGTCATACACAGGAGGAGGCAGGTAGCTGGGTCCAGGAGCAGGCAGAAGGTCATACACAGGAGGAGGCAGGTAGCTGGGTCCAGGAGCAGGCAGAAGGTCATACACAGGAGGAGGCAGGTAGCTGGGTCCAGGAGCAGGCAGAAGGTCATACACAGGAGAGGGGCAGGTAGCTGGGTCCAGGAGCAGGCAGAAGGTCATACACAGGAGGAGGCAGGTAGCTGGGTCCAGGAGCAGGCAGAAGGTCATACACAGGAGGAGTCAGGTAGCTGGGTCCAGGAGCAGGCAGAAGGTCATACACAGGAGGAGGCAGTTAGCTGGGTCCAGGAGCAGGCAGAAGGTCATACACAGGGGGTCCAAAAGGCCAACAGTACACACAGGGAAAAGGCTAGTAACGTAGTCCGGGAGATCAGGCAATAGACAGACAACAGGAAAATCGATAGGCTAAAGTACAGGTAGGGAATAGGCTAAAGGCGTCGTTAGTGAGGCAGGCAAAAGCTATCATCACGGGAACACCAACGCTCCGACAGACATGTGCCACAAACAAACAATACCTCACAGTGATGTGGTGCAAAGAACTGAACTAAATGGTTTGATAATGACATACAGGTGTGTGAACAGGTGATTAGAATTCAGGTGATTGGGATCTGGAGAGTGAGTTACGTTCAGAGGATGGTAGGTGTTTGAGAGTGTGAGCCGGAAAGTGGTTGGAAAGTGAGCTGCATTCAGGGGATCTATGTGTTTGAGGGTGTAAGTTGGAAGCTGGCGTCACACACAGTAACATGCAATCCCAATTGAACCCATATCCCTATATCCCCTAACCATGTGTGTAGATCTGTGAGGACTGGATAGACATGCGCAATATGGTGGAAAGTCTACACCTGTTGTATTCGGTGCATGTGACAAATAACATTTGATTTGAAAACATACTTAACCTAACCTATCGATCGCAAGGTGGAGCTACTTCCATATTGCCTATACCCACACAATCCTCTCAAATTTACACCACTGCCTAGGAGATAGCGGCTGATTTTGGATTGGGCAGAAGGGGTAGTTTCATGCCTTGGCAGCACAGCACGTATGTTTGTAATTATCTCTCCAGCAAGCTGAGGTATGTACTTCATGGTGGCAAGTCAATTTGTTCCCCCCAATAAAGGCACAACTGAATCAAATGAGCTTCACTTCAGTCTGAGGCTGTGGGGTGGTGTAGCAAAGCAAATCCTATACCCCTTATTTGGGGAAGCAGCCAAAATTCCCTGCCACCAGCTGCTAGCCTTAAATCTGTCGGCTCCTTCGTGGTAATGCCACCCGCCACAAACAAACAAAAAGCATAAAATACAAATCACATTGTCGGTTATTGTCAGGATGATTTTCATTATGGTGCAGAGTCATGAAGTGCCTCTCTCCCCTCCGTTAGCTTGACCTGTCCTTGTGCACATCCTGCCCTGCTCATGCTCCCTTCCCCCATCTCTTCAGTCTACACATCCTGGAAGCCCACTGGAGCTTTCACTGGAGGAAAGATGTGGAGCATCACAAATTACACACTGTTCTCTACAGATGTAGGATCTTAATTCTATCACTCTTTGTTGCTGAGAAATTTCCTGCACAACACGAAATGCAAACGTGTAGTGCATTCGAGGTTTTAAAAGGATTCTTGAAGTTTGTAATTTTCACTTTAAAATGTGACTTGATTTTCCATAACAAAAAATATATCAACCCCTACAACAAATGTCCATTAATTATCATCCACTTAATAATTCACATTTCCTGCTGCTGCAGTATTTGTTTCCTGCTGTAGAAAATTGATTCAAATTAAGATCATACATCTGTATATAATGCACTGAGCCCTGGTCCAAAGTAGTGCACTAATTTCAAGTTCAAGTCCTCTGAATGAGGTATAAATTATGTGACAAATAGGCTTACAGTGCCTTCAGAAAGTATTCATACCCCTTGACTTATTTCACATTTCGTTGTGTTACAACCTGAATTCAATATGGATTTAATATATTTTTTCTCACACATCTACACACAATATCCCATATGGACAAAGAAAAAATGTGTTTTTGGAATTTCTTGCAAATGTATTGAAAATTAAATACAGAAATCTAATTAACATACTATAAGTATTCACACTCTTGAGTCAAGACTTTGTAGAAACACTTTTGGCAGTGATTACACCTTTGAGTCTTTCTAAGAGCTTTCCACAACTGGATTTCGCAACATTTGCCCATTATTCTTTTAAAAATTATTCAAACTCTGTCAAATGGGTTGTTGATCATTGCAAAACAACCATTTTCAGGCCTTGCCATATATTTTAAAGTAGATTTAAGTTGAAACTGTAAATTGGCCACTCAGAAACATTCATTGGTCTTCTTGGTAAGCAAGTCCAGTGTAGATTTGGCCTTGTGTCTAAGGTTATTGTCTTGCTGAAAGGTGAATTAATCTCACATTGTCTGGTGGAAAGCACACTGAACCAGGTTATCCTCCATCTCTGTAGTGACTGGGTGTATTGATGCACCATCCAAAGTGTAATTAATAACGTCACCATGTTCAAATGAATATTCAAAGTCTATTTTTTTATTTGTATCCATCTACGAATAGGTGCCCTTCTTGGAAAACCTCTTTGGTCTTTGTGGTTGAATCTGTGTTTGAAATTTTAAATAAAATATTTTTATTTCGCCTTTTTTTAAACACTTATGCCAGTTGAGAACAAGTTATTTTGCAACTGCAACCTGGCCAAGATAAAGCAAAGCAGTGAGACACAAACAACACAGAGTTACATATGGGTTAAACATATGTACAGTCAATAACACAATAGAAAAGTATATATACAGTGTGTGCAAATGTAGTAAGATTAGGGAGGTAAGGGAATAAATAGGCCATAGTGGTGAAATAATGACAATTTAGCAATTATACAATGGAGTGATAGATGTGCAGAAAATGAATGTGCAAGTAGAGATACTGGGGTGCAAAGGAGAAAAAATGTAATAACAATATGGGGATGAGCTTGTTGGGTGGGCTATTTATAGATAGGCTGAGTACAGGTGCAATGATCGGTAAGCTGCTCTTACAGCTGATGCTTAAAGTCAGTGAGGGAGATATAAGACTCCAGCTTCAGTGATTTTTGCAATTCGTTCCAGTAATTGGCAGCAGAGAACTGGAACGAAAGGCGGCCAAAGGAGGAGTTGGCTTTGGGGATGACCAGTGAAATATACCTGCTGGAGCGCATGCTACTGGTGCTGCTATGGTGACCAGTGAGCTGAGATAAGGCGGGGCTTTACCTAGCGAAGACTTACAAATGACCTGGAGCCAGTGGGTTTGGCGACGAATATGTAGTGGGGGCCAGCCAACGAGAGCATTCAGTGGTGGACAGTATATGGAGCTTTGGTGACAAAACGGGTGGCACTGTGATAGACTACATCCAATTTGATGAGTAGAGTGTTGAAGGCTATTTTGTAAATGACATCGCAGAAGTAAAGGATCGGAAGGATAGTCAGTTTTACGAGGGTATGTTTGGTAGCATGAGTGAAGGATGCTTTGTTGCTAAATAGGAAGCCGATTCTAGATTTAATTTTGGATTGGAGATTAATGTGAGTCAGGAAGGAGAGTTTACAGTTTAACCAAAGATCTAGGTATTTGTAGGTGCCCACATATTCTAAATCAGAACCGTCCAGAGTAGTGATGCAAGACGGGTGGGCGAGAACGGGCAGCGATCGGTTGACAAGAGTGCATTTAGTTTTACTTGCATTTAAGAGCAGTTGGAGGCCACGGAAGGAGTGTTTCACGGCATTGAACCTCGTCTGGTGGTTTGTTAACACAGTGTCCAAAGAAGGGCCAGAAGTATACAGAATGGTGCCGTCTGTGTTGAGGTGGATCAGAGAATCACCAGCAGCAAGAGTGACATCATTTATGTATACAGAGAAAAGAGTCGGCCCGAGAATTGAAACCTGTGGCAATCCCATAGAGACTGCCAGCGGTCCAGAAAACAGGCCCTCGGCTTTGACACACTGAACTCTATCTGAGAAGTAGTTAGTGAACCAGGTGAGGCAGTTATTTGAGAAACCAAGGCTGTTGAGTCTGCCGATGATTGACAGAGTCGAAAGCTTTGGCCAGGTCGATGAAGATGGCTGCACCGCAATGTCTTTTATTGATGGCGGTTATGATATCGTTTAGGACCTTGAGCGTGGCTGAGGTGTACCCATGACCAGCTCTGACACCAGATTGCATAGCAGAAAAGGTACGGTGGGATTCTAAATGGTTGGTGATCTGCTTGTTAACTTGGCTTTTGAAGACTTTAGAATGACAGGGTAGGATATATATAGGTCTGTAACAATTTGGGTCTAGAGTGTCTCCCCTTTGAAGTGGGGGATGACCGCGGCAGCTTTCCAATCTTTGGGGACCTTGGACGGTACAAAAGAGGTAGAACAGGCTGGTAATAAGGGTTGCAACAATTGCAGCAGATAATTTTAGAAAGAGAGGGTCCAGATTGTCTAGCCCAGCTGATTTGTAGGGGTCCAGATTTTGTAGCTCTTTCAAAACATCAGCTATCGGGATTTGGGTGAAGGAGAAATGGCGGTAACTTTGGGCAAGTTGCTGTGGGGGGTGCAGAGCTGTTGACCGGGGTAGGGTAGCCAGGTGGAAAGCATGGCCAGCCGTAGAACAATATTTATTCAAATTCTCGATTATCGTAGATTTATTGATGATGACAGTGTTTCCTAGCCTCAGTGCAGTGGGCAGCTGGTAGGAGGTGCTCTTATTCTCATGGACTACAGTGTCCCAGAACTTTTTGGAGTTTGTGCTACAGGATGCAAATGTCTGTTTGAAAAATCTAGCCTTTGCTTTCCTAACTTCCCTGAAAAGTTGCATATCGCGGGGGCTATTCGATGCTAATGCAGGATGCTTTTGTGCTGGTCAAGGGCAGTGAGGTCTGGAGTGAACCAAGGGCTATATCTGTTCTTAGTTCTACATTTTTTGAATGGGGCATGCTTATTTAAGATGGTGAGGAAAGCACTTTTAAAGAATAACCAGGCATCCTCTACTGACGGAATGAGGTCCTACCCAGGCCAGGTCGATTAGAAAGGACTGCTCGCTGAAGTGTTTTAGGGTGCGTTTGACAGTGATGAGGGGTGGTCGTTTGACCGCAGACCCATTACGGACGCAGGCAATGAGACGGTGATCGCTGAGACCCTGGTTGAAGACAGCAGAGGTGTATTTGGAGGGCAGGTTGGTCAGGATGATATCTATGAGGGTGGGTGCCTATCTTTCCGGATTTAGGGTTGTACCTGGTAGGTTCCATGATAATTTGTGTGAGATTGAGGGCATCTAGCTTAGATTGTAGGACGGCCGGGGTGTTAAGCATATCCCAGTTTAGGTCACCTAACAGTACAAACTCTGAAGATAAATAGGGGGCAATTCATTCACATATGGTGTCCAGGGCACAGGTGGGGTCTGAGGGGGGTCTATAACAAGCGGCAACGGTGAGAGACTTATTTCTGGAAAGGTGGATTTTAAAAGTAGAAGCTCGAATTGTTTGGGCTCGAACTGTTTGGGACCTGGATAGCATGACATAACTCTTCAGGCTATCACTGCAGTAGATTGCAACTCCACCCCCTTTGGCAGTTCTATCTTGTAATGCACTGCTTGATTGAGGGACCTTACAGATAATTGTATGTGTGGGGTATAGGTAGTCTGTCACGCCCTGACTGTAGAGAGTGTTTTATGTCTCTATTTTGGTTTGGTCAGGGTGTGATTTGGGTGGGCAGTCTATGTTCTATGATTTTCTATTCCTATGTGTTTGGCCAGGTGTGGTTCTCAATCAGAGGCAGCTGTCTATCATTGTCTCTGATTGAGAACCATACTTCGGTACCCTTTTCCCCCCACCTGTTTTGTGGGAAGTTAACTTTGACTTTGTTCAGGGCACATAGCCCAAAGCTTCACGGTTTGGTTTTGTTCTTTGTTTTGTCGGCGTCGTTTTTAATAAAGAGAAAATGTACCATGCTGCACCTTGGTCCAGTCCTTCAGCCAGCCGTGACATAGTCATTCAAAAATCATGTGAAACACTATTATTGCATACAAAGAGCAGAGTCCATGCAACTTATTATGTGACTTGTTAAGAAAATCTTTACTCCTGAACTTATTATGGCCATAACAAAAGGGTTGAATACTTATTGACTCAAGACATTTGAGCTTTCCATTTTTTAAATTAATTTGTAAAAAATGTGAAAAACATAATTCCACTTCAACATTATGGGGTATTGTGTGTAGGTCAGTGTCAAACAATCTACATTTAATCAATTGTAAATTCAGGCAGTAAGCAAATGTGGGGAAAAAGTCAAGAGGTTTGAATACTTTCTGAAGGCACTGTATGTTGAAAAGCCAAGGCAATAGAGAAAACAACACATTTGTCTTTGTAGGTGAGTATTGTGTGTGTGTGTGTGTGTGTGTGTGTGTGTGTGTGTGTGTGTGTGTGTGTGTGTGTGTGTGTGTGTGTGTGTGTGTGTGTGTGTGTGTGTGTGTGTGTGTGTGTGTGTGTGTGTGTGTGTGTGTGTGTGTGTGTGTGTGTGTGTGTGTGTGTGTGTGTGTGTGTGCATCCAAGCTGTGTCTATGACTGACTGTGCTGTGTGTCTTGTGTCTGTGTGCAGAAAGAGAAATGTGTCCGAGGGTTAATTGAGTTATGTGTATGGCTGCAGGAAGCAGACCTCTCAGACAGATTAGATCAGTCAGTGTAAATGTGCCGGCTTTCTCTCTTGTTACAGGGAACACGCGCGAGCACACACACATACCAGGCCGAATACATTGCAGACATTACATTGCGCCAGCCATCGGTTGTCACATCGTCTGCGCAGTCGGGCATCAGATGGCTATATTATTTGATTTTAAACACATATGTAGACATTGTGAGATTTGGCATGCGTCTGCAATGTAGTTAGCCTGGAACATGGCCTTCATAACTAATTTCAGCATTACATCATGAAGTGAGAATGAAAGAGTGAAAATATACATCCTGCAACCATACACATCTGGGGAAGGATGAATCTACTAGGAAAACTGAGATCATGATGCCAGTAAGTCATATTGTTATTTTACTGTAGTCTCTTGACTGCTGCCTTTTGGGAATAGGTCTCTCTTGTAATAAAATGTAGCTTTAATCTCAAAGGAATCCAGCTGTAAAAATTATTTTAAAAATCAAAATGAAAAACAGTCCATTGAACAGAGCATCATCAGTTGAGCAACTCTTCTCTGGAAAAGACAACTTGACATTCCTCCTCTCTTCCATAAAGAAATGGGAAATCCCTCTCTTTTTTTGATCTCCTTTTAAAAATCCCTCTCTTCCAAACAAAACACAGGTCTCCACTCCATCAGCGCACACGGCCAAGAGAGTTAGGTCCTTTTCCTACAGAGAACCACACTTCAAAAGAAGCCTGCTGACTTTGAGTGACAGCTCCTAGAGCTGAGGTGCCTTGAGTGCCACCGTCTCTTCAAAAGCAACCTCTTACCACATCCTGTTTAACACTCTCATTCAGCCTCAACTCCTTTCACATACCTGTTGTCTGCCTGACTGGTGGAAAATAAATGAAAGGAAGAGAGGAAATGTGGCAGTCAGCAAAACAAATTGTGCAGGGAACATTGTGAAATTCAGTTGGTTGAATACACCAAAAGGCACATACTGTATGGGGGTGATTACAACCATGTGAAAACATTTTTTTTTTTTCAAAGAAATAGCATCCTTCTATAACCAGACCATGTCACAATAGACGTCAACAAGATGTCATTGCAAACACTTTTGCTCCCTGGTTTACAGTTTTTTTTATTGCTTTGGTGCTATGTGGTATGTGGTGAATTTTATAAAATCTTAGTACAAAACTCCAAACTGGTAACACAGCCGGTCTTACATTCAAAACCTTTCATTGTGCAATCATTTTGTTTGGAGACATCTTTACCTACACAATCGTTGATCCAAAATATAAGTTTACTGTGAAATATAATGAAAACATTGGTTTAAATCACCAAAACACATCATAATGATAAATTCTCAATTGAGCTCTTTTAACCAGTTAAACCATTAGCAAAAACATGAAAGACAGTCCTACGTGTTTCAAAATTGCCCTTTTATAAGTGCTGAAAGTTATATGCTACAGTACTGTAAATCACAGGACATTGCACTGTTTCACATTAGGCACTACCAATCAATATTGACTGAACATCTAATTTACATATTTTCTATCCCATGTGTGGTCGAAGGTGTGGTCATTGGATACCTCTTCCACAATCATGTATTGTTTTTTACAGTATTGTACTTATGTATTGTAATGGTCCTTTGTGGCTCAGTTGTTAAGTACATGGCTCTAGCAACACTATGGATGTTGATTCTCAATGGGGTCAAAATGTATGGACTTACTGTTGTCACTTTGTAGCCACCCTGTCTATGTGTGTGTGTAGGGCCACCCCGTCTATGACCATTGCCAAAGGTATATGGCACACACCCACAGGCGGCGCTCCTAGTGGCCAGAGACTTTAATGCAGGGAAACTTAAATCAGTTCTACCAAATTTCTATCAACATGTTAAATGTGCAACCAGAGGGATTCTAGATCACCTGTACTCCACACATAGAGACGCGTACAAAGCTCTCCCTCGCCCCTCCATTTGGTAAATCCGACCACAACTATCCTCCTGATTCCTGCTTACAAGCAAAAATTAAAGCAGGAAGCACCAGTGACTCGGTCTATAACAAAATGGTCAGATGAAGCAGATGGTAAACTACAGGACTGTTTTGCTATCACAGACTGGAACATGTTCCGGGATTCTTCCGATGGCATTGAGGAGTACACCACATCAGTCACTGGCTTTATGAACAAGTGCTTCGAGGACGTCATCCCCACAGTGACTGTACGTACATACCCCAACCAGAAGCCATGGATTACAGGTAACATTTGCACTGAGCTAAAGGGTAGAGCTGTCACTTTCGAGGTGTGGGACTCTAACCCGGAAGCTTACAAGAAATCCTGCTATGCCCTGCGACAAACCATCAAACAGGCAAAGCGTCAAAACAGGGCTAAGATTGAATCATACTACACCGGCTCCGACTCTCGTCTTATGTGGCAGGGCATGCAAACTATTACAGACTGCAAAGGGAAGCACAGCCGTGAGCTGCCCAGTGACACGAGCCTACCAGACGAGATAAATCACTTCTATGCTTGCATCGAGGCAAGCAACACTGAGGCATGCATGAGAGCTGTTCCGGACGACTGTTTGATCACGCTCTCCGTAGCCGACTTGAGTAAGACCTTTAATTGTGACTAGGGGGCAGTATTTTCATTTTTGGGAAAAACGTTCCCGTAGTAAACAGGATATTTTGTCAGGGCAAGATGCTAGAATATGCATATAATTGACAGCTTAGGATAGAAAACACTCTAAAGTTTCCAAAACTGTAAAAATATTGTCTGTGAGTATATCAGAACTGATGTTGCAGGCGAAAGCCTGAGAAAAATCCAATCCGGAAGTGCCTTGTGTTTTGAAAGCGCTGCGTTCCAATGCATCCCTATTGAGCAGTGAATGGGCTATCAACCAGATTACTCTTTCTCCGTATTCCCGAAGGTGTCTACAGCATTGTGAGGTAGTTTTACGCATTTATGTTGAAGAATACCCGTAGGCGTCTACATTGCGCAAGTGGTCACCTGATGGCTCCCAGGGTGACTCTCGCGTAAAATACAGAGGTAGCCATTACTCCAATCGGTCCTACTGAAAAACGAATTGTCCCGATGGATATATTATCGAATAGATATTTGAAAAACACATTGAGGATGGATTATAAATAACGTTTGCCATGTTTCTGTCAATATTATGTAGCTAATTTTGAAAATTCTTCGCCGTTAGCGTGACTGCAATTTCCGGGAGATTTCTCAGCCAAACGTGAAGAACAAACGGAGCTATTTCGCCTACAAAAATAATATTTTTGGAAAAAAGGAACCTTTGCTATCTAACTGGGAGTCTCGTGAGTGAAAACATCCGAAGCTCAAAGGTAAACGATTTAATTTGATTGCTTTTCTGATTTCCGTGACCAAGTTACCTGCTGCTAGCTGGACAAAATGCTATGCTAGGCTATCGATAAACTTACACAAATGCTTGTCTAGCTTTGGCTGTAAAGCATATTTTGAAAATCTGAGATGACAGGGTGATTAACAAAATGCTAAGCTGTGTCTCAATATATTTAATTTGTGATTTTCATGAATAGGAATATTTTCTAGGAATATTTATGTCCGTTGCGTTATGCTAATTAGTGTCAGATGATGACAACGGTCCTGTTCACGGGATGGGGTGTCACTAGAGGTTAAACAGATCAACATACACAAGGCTGCGGAGCCAGATGGATTACCAGGACGTGTGTTCCAGGCATGTGCTGATCATTTTCAACATGTCCCTGATTGAGTCTGTAAAACCAACATGTTTCAAGCAGACTAGCATAGTCCCTGTGCCCAAGAACACAAAGGCAACCTGCCTAAATGACTACAGACCCATGGTACTCACGTCCGTAGCCATGCAGTGCTTTGAAAGGTTGGTAATGGCTCACATCTACACCATTATCCCAGAAACGCTAGACCTACTCGAATTTGCATACCACTCAAACGGATCCACAGATGATGCAATCTCTATTGCACTCCACACTGCCCTTTCCCACCTGGACAAAAGGAACTTATTCTCACTTATGTGAGAATGCTATTCATTAACTACAGCTCAGCTTTCAACACAATAGTACCCTCAAAGCTCATCACTAAGCTAAGGATCCTGGGGCTAAACACATCCCTCTGCAACTGGATCCTGGACTTCCTGACGGGCCGCCCCCAGGTGATGGGGGTAGGGAGCAACACATCTGCCATGCTGATCCTCAACACTGGGGCCCCACAGGGATGCGTGCTCAGTCCCCTCCTGTACTCCCTGTTCACCTACAACTGCATGGCCAGGCACGACTCCAACACCATCATTAAGTTTGCAGACGACAACAACGAGACAGCCTATAGGGAGGAGGTCAGAGACCTGGCCTGGTGGTGCCAGAATAACAACCTATTCCTCAACGTAACCAAGACTAAGGAGATGATTGTGGACTACAGGAAAAGGAGGACCGAACACGCCCCCATTCTCATCGACGGGCTGTAGTGGAGTAGGTTGAGAGCTTCAAGTTCCTTGGTGTCCACATCAACAACAAACTAGAATGGTCCAAACACCAAGACAGTCGTGAAGAGGGCACGACAAAGCCAGGAAACTAAAAAGATTTGGCATGGGTCTTGAGATCCTCAAAGGGTTCTACAGCTGCAACATCGAGAGCATCCTGACTGGTTGCATCACTGCCTGGTAGGTAAGGCAACTGCTCGGCCTCTGACCGCAAGGCACTACAGAGGCTAGTGGGTACGGCCCAGTACATCACTGGGGCTAAACTGCCTGCCATCCAGGACCTCTACACCAGGCGGTGTCAGAGGAAGGCCCTAAAAATTGTCAAAGACCCCAGCCACCCCAGTCATAGACTGTTCTCTCTACTACCGCATGAGAAGCGGTACCCCTCTTTTACTATACTGCTACTCTCTGTTCATCATATATGCATAGTTACTTTAACCATATCTACATGTACATACTACCTCAATCAGCCTGACTAACCGGTGTCTGTATATAGCCTTGCTACTGTATATAGCCTGTCTTTTTAATGTTGTTTTATTTCTTTACTTACCTATTGTTCACCTAACACATTTTTTGCACTATTGGTTAGAGCCTGTAAGTAAGCATTTCACTGTAAGGTCTACACCTCTTGTATTCGGCGCACGTGACAAATAAACTTTGATTTGTTTTGGTGAAGTTGTCCTCGAAACGCTAATCTTGGGTCAAGTTTTTTTTTCTCCCACACTAATGGTTAAGGTTAGGATTGGGGGAATGGGAGCTGATTTGACTTCAGCAGTGCCAACAGTCTTATATCACAACAACCCAAGAGTGTTGCTCAGAGCTGAGGGAGACAGCCAGACGGCCAAGCCCCTACTGTAGATCACAAGACTGTCAAGTCGCCAGTCGTCTGTTGACTTTTCAGATTTGTTCATAAAACCCATTCAACAGCCAGAGAGCATCTCAATTGCCGAGCAGAGAGAGGGAGAGTGTGTGTGTGTGTGGGGGGGGTATTCTCACGTTGACCTTTTAGCAGGAGTCTTATATTTATATTTTTGAGCTGTGTGGGCTGTTATCTCCATATAAACTGTTTAAAAGCCATAGTGCCAAGTCAAACACAGCATATACTGTATGTTCTCACAGGTAGGCAATGACACTCCATGTTGCAAGTACAGGCAGCTGGCTGGTAAGGTCAATTAAATATTTTCCCTTAACACATATCTCTGTTGCCACCCTGTATGCAGTAGTCAAAATGTGTCTCAACTGAATTCACCACGCTAAGAATAGCAGCCCTCTCCCTTTCACATCCATTTCCCACTTGCTCCTCGCAGTCACAGACTACAGACATGTCACGACTTTGCACGATGACTCTCCAGCACTTACCGTAAATGGTCAATCTGGGATTCAAACAACAACAAAGTGCAGCCCCCCACATTTTTGGCAAACAGATTGCCCATTTAACTCTTTGAAACAGCCCATCTCATGTCTGTTTTGAGAGATGGCATCCTGAGTGAGCTTGCTATTCATCCACCAGAGCGCTGCATTTAATCGGTCAGCCATTCACTCCAGAGCCCAAAATGCTCGGTCTACTGCCATAATTACAGAATTGCAATTCTTTGTCTAAGCAAGGCGAATGAGAGGGGAGAGAGCTGGGACATCGAGCACAAGAGCAGACTGTTTGTTATATAGGCTCAGAAGGTAGAGGAGACCCGGGTTTGAAACCCAGTTGCTCACTTTGGTGCCGTGACCCTGATGGATCTTTGCAAAGGAGGTCAAAGGCAGGTAAAGTATAACAGCGGTTGAACCACGCTCACTTGATGAGTACCCTTTCTTGAGACCTGAAGAATCACGTTAACTCCCTGAGCTAATGTCTAGGCTTTAGCTCAGTGGGCTTAAACTGTTTCGTTGCACACAGAAAACCTTGGCTTGAAACAGTCAGTAACATATGCATGTGTGTCTGTGTGGGGTTGCGTTCGTCTCTCAACGGGGCACGGGGGGCGCCCCAGTGAGTGATCGACAGTCGAGGCCTCCCTGTTGGGTCTCTGTAGAGAGCCTGCAGGGACCAACATCACAAAGCAAACACAGCAGCAACCCCCCGGTCCTACACACAAACACACACACACACACACCATGTGCCTAGACAGCCAGATATGCGAAATGCTTAAGGTCTTCAACATACCGACCGATGAAACACCTCAAATACAGCACCTAGGTGGTAATAGCCACAATTCGTATCTATGCCGTGTCTATGCGGTATCTATGCGGTGTCTATGCGGTGTCTATGCGGTATCTATGCGGTGTCTATGCGATTCTTATTATTCAACCCTCTTATTGTAACTAAGCACTGATTATGACTCCAAATACAAGAGCTGGAATGCTTGAAAAAAAATAATAAACAAGATTGTAAAATACAGATGGGTTGTTCACCTTAACCTCCAGTAAATATCTGAACACAAAACCATTTTATTAACTGCTGGACTGTATAATATGACTTCCCTGTTCTCCCTCCATTCCCATGTATCCATATGGAAGCAGGGTTGAATTGTGTCTGTGTTCCAGGTTGTTCATTGCAGCACTGGTTTTCGTTCTAGGCTGCCAGGCTCGCTGTGTGGGTCAAAGCCTTGCCAAGGTCAATGTCCTCAAGCACTGCAGAGAGGCATCACAGCAGGGTCATGAGTGGGGGGTGTGTGAGAAACGCTTGCACAAACACAAGCATAACAAAGACATACACGCACACACATGTATGAATGCATGAGTGGGGTGTGTGAGACACATGCACACACAGGCACGCGCACACACACACACACGGATGGACGCACTCGATCGAGGGAAGGTCAGTTGTGAAAGCTCCTCTAATGGTGGAGCAGCATAAACAGATTAACATTAACAAACATCATAAACAGATTATCACACACTATCAAAATTCAGTGTCATGCATGTCACACAGGCTTCTATTGCCACAGACAGTGAGATGGAGAGGAAACGGTACTGTGAGCGAGTCCAGCGTGAGTAGCGTCCCTCTGTGCTAGGCTAATTCACCCTTCCATTGCACAACGGCAGGAGCTCTCAATGACAGTCATCTTCACCTCCCTACCGGCTGATCGGTTGATCAGCTGAACCAAGCCGCAGAGATTACGTGTGAAAGGTCCCGCTGGGCTGATAAGACCAACAATGGAGGAGAAAGACACACGCCTCTTTTCTTTTCCGCTTTAAGGCAGAAACCTAATATTAGCACTACTCTTAGCAAGAACGCCTGGCGCGGGTGTCAAGAGACGTGCAGGTCTCATATACAGTAAACATACACAAGCCCAAATACTGATCCTAGATTAGCACTCCTATTCTGAGACGCTTTGTGCATACAGGTCTTGATTCTTCACATTACATACAAAGAGCTATAGGGCAAAAAGACCCTAGACAACGATTTTACAGAATTACACACAGGACACCAGCCACAGCTAGGTAACACACACACACACACACAGTTTTCAAACTGCAGACAGAGAAGTTAGATGTAAAGGTTCGAGGGGGATTCTGTAAACACCTTTGATTGTGAAGCAGAGGTCCGAGGAGTCATTGATATCTGCTGACGTAAAAGGGCTTTATAAATATACATTTGATTGATCGATTGATTTATTGGAAAGGATCCGATTTCAAGGCATTGGAGGAACGTCACATGGTCCTCCTACACTGTTTGATTCTCTGCATTAGGCCGCAATGATCAAGGGTACTGCAGGTGTTTCATGTCAATCTCAGAGGTGGACTCAAAGTAGGCCTTTAAAAGTCTTACGAGTAGGTCTCAGTACAGCAGTTTTAAGACCTTGACCAACTAGTTTTAATAAGAGTTATTTTGGCCCCATTAGCTGACAAACCCATCTATACCAACAAAGGTTAAATGTTGTTGTGTGACATTTGCATGGCAATCTATGGTGATTTACAGGATGAATCCTGGTCTTGATGTTACAGTTTAACACCATCGTTCAAACTCCTAAGGCTATACTGTACAATAAATACCGAACAGTGTGCTGGAATTAGTTCAATGACAATGAACTGAACGTATGCTGTTACTTAGACACATTCCCGTGTCTTAACTAGCAGCACACGCAGTAGATAATTTAAATGTGAGGGAATATTCCTTTGGACCAGTGGCGGCCTTACAGGCTTCCTCCCTTAGACTTTAGGCTGCAATAGCCTTCATAGGAAGTATCGTATCAGTCCTCCTGATGTCACTTCCTATTTTATTATCTGTCCCGGGAACCTCATGCGATAAGTTGCCTACAACAGAGTGTAACATTCAAATTGTTGACGATAGAAACATAATGCCGAGGAAAAACGGACTTATTGCACTCTACATGATTGCCTGTGTCCCAAATGGCACACTTTCCTTCACGTAACACTATCAGCAACATTTCAACTAACTACCTACTAACCTTAAACCTTACCCTAGTTCTAATCCTAACCTTAACTGTTATTCTAAACCTAACCCTAACCTTAGCAAAGAGTTACTTATCAAAAGATAGTATGGAAATCCAAATAAAGTGACCTTTCTACCTTTACGATATATATTTTGTTGTATTTTATCCCCCAACTACCCAACAGTCTTGGGAGAGGCAAAGGTCGAGTCATGCGTCCTCTGAAACATGACCTGCCAAACTGCACTCCTTAACACCCACCCGCTTAACCCAGAAGCCAGCCACACCATTGTGTCGGAGGAAATACTGTTCAACTGACTTTAAGGTCAGCCTGCATGTGCCTGGCTAACCAAACCATCCCCTAACCTGGGCGACGCTTGGCCAATTGTGCACCGCCCTATGGGACTCCTGATCACGGCCGGTTGTGACACAGCCTGGGATCGAACCTGGGTCTGTAGTGATGCCTCAAGCATTGTGAAGCAGTGCCTTAGACAGCTGCGCCACTCAGGAGGCCTCTATAGGACATGACTTTTATCAGGGTCCATGTAGACTAAGAAAGAAATTAAACAATTTAAATGTTTTTACAGAGTAACAGTTCATATAAGGAAAAAAAACATTTGTATTCATTAATTAGGCCCTAATCTATGGATTTCACATGAATGAGCAGGGGTGCAGTCATGGGTGGGCCTTGTGCATATGGAACAGCTCTGTTTTTTTCAGCTCATGAAACATGAGACCAACACTTCACATGTTGCGTTTATATTTTTGTTCAGAATATATCTATTCCTGTACTCGCTACAGTTCAGTTAAAAACTGTTCATAAATAAATCCAGATGAGTATAGCTGATAGTCCGGTGGCATGCAGCTTCACAGTGCTCAGTACAATGGTGTATCTTCTACAGATTCACCATTGAGAGCATCCTGTAGGAATGTATCACAGCCTGGTACGGCAACTGCACCCTCGCAACTCTCCAGAGGGTGGTGCGGTCAGTCCAACACATCACCAAGGCACACTGCCTGTCCTCCAGGACATCTACAACACCTGGTGTTACAGGAAGGCCAAGATGAGTATCAAGGACCCCAGCCACCCGAGCCACGGCCTGTTCACCCCGCTACCATCTAGAAGACGGAGACAGTACAGGTGCATCAAAACTGGGACAAAGAGACTGAAAAATAGCTTTCATCTCCAGATTATCAGACTGTTAAATAGTCACCACTAGCTAGCCTCCGCCCAGTACCCTGCCCTCAATTGTAGTAACTGTTACCAGCCAGCTACTAGTGGTACTTAACCCTGCACCTTAGAGGCTTCTGCCCTGTGTATATAGTCATTGAACACTGGTCACATTAATAATGTTTACAAACTGTGTTATAAACTGGGTGGATCAATACCTGAATGCTGAATCCTGAATGCTGAATGGATGAAAGCCGTGGTACTGTATATAGTGAATATCAGATCACAAACCACGGGTATATTTTTTGTGTTCTAATTACATTGGTAACCAGTTTGTAATAGCAATAGCATGTTGTGTCGTGCTTAAGAACAGCCCTTAGCCGTGGTATGTACAGTGCATTTGGAAAGTATTCAGACCCCTTGACCTTTCCCACATTTTGTTACGTTATACTGTAGCCTTATTCTAAAACGTATTAAATTGGTTTTTTTTCCCTCATCTATCTAAACACAATACCCATAATTTACAAAGCAAAAACAAAAATGTATTAAACCTTTAAAACGTTTTTAGGACACCTACGCATTCACTGTTTTTTTTCAATATTTTGTACTATTTTCTACATTGTAGAATAATAGTGAAGACATCAAAACTACGAAATAACACATATGGAATCATGTAGTAACAAAAAAAGTGTGAGAGATTCTTTAAATAGCCACCCTTTGCCTTGATGACAGCTTTGCACACTTTTGGCATTCTCTCAACCAGCTTCATCAGGTAGTCACCTGGAATGCATTTCAATGTGCCTTCTTAAAAGTTGATTTGTGGAATGTCTTTCCTTCTGAATGCATTTGAGCCAATCAGTTGTGTTGTGACAAGGTAGGAAGATATACAGAAGATAGGGTTAGGGGACCCTAACCCATTTGGTAAAAGATCCCGTCCATGTAATGACAAGAACAGCTCAAATGAGCAAAGATAAATGACAGTCCATCATTACTTTAAGACATGAAGATCAGTCTATACGGAACATGTCAATAACTTTTCAAGTAACAGACACACACAACATCAACTGTTCAGAGGAGACTGTGTGAATCAGGCCTAATTGGTCAAATTGCTGCAAAGAAACCACTACTAAAGGTCACCAATAAGAAGAGACCTGCTTGGGCCAAGAAACATGAACAATGGACATTATACCTGTGCAAATGTGTCCTTTGGTCTGGATTCCAAATTGGAGATTTTTGGTTCCAACCGCCGTGTCTTTGTGAGATCATCTCTGCGTGTGTATTTCCCACTATAAAACATGGAGGAGAGGTGTTATGGTGTGGGGGTGCTTTGCTGGTGACACGGTCTGTGAATTAATTAGAATTCAAGGCACACTTAACCAGCATGGCTACTGCAGCGATACACCATCCCATCTGGTTTGGGCTTAGTGGGACTATCATTGGTTTTAAACAGGACAATAAGGGCTATTTTACCAAGAAGGAGTGATGGAGTGCTGCATCAGATGACCTGGCCTCCACAATCACCCAACCTAAACCAAATTGAGATGGTTTGGGATGAGTCACACCTGTATTTGGGGAGTTTCTCCCATTCATCTCTGCAAATCCTCTCAAGCTCTGTCAGGTTGGTTGGGAATCGTCACTGCTCAGATATTTTCAGGTCTCTCCAGAGATGTTCGATAAGGGCTCTGGCTGGGCCATCCAAGGACATTCAGAGACTTGCCCCGAAGCCATTCCTGCATTGTCTTGGCAGTGTGCTTAGGGTCGTTGTCCTGTTGGAAGGTGAATCATCGCTCCAGTCTGAGGTCCTGAGCGCTCGGGAGCAGGTTTTCATCAAGGAACTCTCTGTACTTTGCTCCGTTCATCTTTCCTTCTATTCTGACTAGTCTCCCAGTCTCTGCCGCTGAAAAACTGCTGCCACCATCAAGCTTCACTGTAGGGATGGTGCCAGGTTTCCTCCAGACCTGACACTTGGCATTCAGGCCAAAGAGTTCAATCTTGGTTTCATCAGACCAGAGCATCTTGTTTTTCATGGTCTGAGAGTCCTTTAGGTGCCTTTTGGCAAACTCCAAGCGGGCTGTCATGTGCCTTTTACTGAGGAGTGGCTTTCATCTGGCCGCTCTACCATAAAGGCCTGATTGGTGAAGTGCTGCAGAGATGGTTGTCCTTCTGGAGGGTTCTCCCATCTCTACAGAGGAACTCTGGAGCTCTTTCAGTGACCATTGGGTTCTTGGTCAACTCCCTAACCAAGGCCATTATCCTCCAATTGCTCAGTTTTGCTGGGCGGCCAGCTCTAGGAAGAGTCTTGGTGGTTTCAAACTTCTTCCACTTAAGAATGAAGGCAGCAACTGTTCTTGGGGACCTTCAATGCTGCAGAAATGTTTTGATACCCCCCCTCAAGAATGGTCCACCAACCAAAAGACATCCAGCAACTTGACACAACCTTGGAAAGCATTGGAGTCAACATGGGCCAGAATTTCTGTGGTACGCTTTCCAAATCTTGTAGAGTCCTGATGAATTGAGGCTGCTCTGAGCACAAAAGGGGAGTGGGGGTGCAAATCAATATTAGGAGGGTGTTCCTAATATTTGGTATACTCAGTGTATATTTCTATTATGGGATTCTGATTTTGCTCATTCTAATATTTCTATATTTCTTAATTCCTTTCTTAATTTGCCTGTATTATTTTAGATTGTTAGGTAATAATGTTTCGAACATTAGCTCGAACTATAGAAATCTGGAGCGTATGAGGCCATTATGCAGAATTAAATTGAACACCTCAGTGTGGGTTAGTATCTGCTCTCTGGTAGGGATGAGTTAGTTTGTGTCCCAAATGGCACCCAATTATTTACATAGTGCATTACTTTTGACCAGAGCTTTTTGGGTCATGGTCAAAAATAGTCCACTATATAGGGAATAAGGTTCTATTTGGGATGCAGCCTTAGAGTGCACTCTTGGCTAAGCCTCATGCATCCCATCAGGATGATTAAAATGGTCAGGATGATGACATGGCCAAGCCAACCTGCTAAATGAATTGAATATGTCAGTGGAGTGAGGGACTTGACTGTGGATAGAGAGATAGAGGCATAGTTGATATCAAGATGCAAGTGGAGGGAGGGGATACTTTCATCAACACACACACACACACTCTACCCTTACATACATGTTTACACACACATACATACATACATACATACATACATACATACATACATACATACATACATACATACATACATACATACATACATACATACATACATACATACATACATACATACATACATACATACATACATACATACATACATACATACATACATACATACATACATACATACATACATACATACAGTAGTTCCTCCTTTAAAAGTTGCAGCGTACTGCGGCGCAGCTTGCATGGTGCCACAGAATTCTATGGCACGTTATTTAAGTGTGAACCACTGGAGCCATTAATGCTAGTTAGTGCTCGTTCGACCACCAGAGGGCATATTTGAGAAGCATTTGATAGCTTTCAATAATGGCTGTACTAGAGAATGCGGGCACACGGGAGACCAGGGTTCAATTTCTTGATGGGGAGGAAGGAGTAGGCTGTCCTTGTAAATAACAATTTGTTCTTAACTGATTCCATATGTGTTTTTTCATAGTTGTGATATCTTCACTATTATTCTACAATGTAGAAAATGGTAAAAATAAAGAAAAATCCTGGAATGAGTAGGTGTGTCCAAACTTTTGACTGGTACTTGCTTAATTCATTTGATTAATATGATGGTGTTTCTATTCCAAGGGAAACAACAAACCCTCTGGGTTTCCATTAGGATGGAACAGAAAATATGGCACTGTAAAACGTGATGGTCGGGAGTACAGTACTGGGCTATTTAGCTAAAGAATCCAGTGTGAGAGACCGGGGTTCAATTCTCAGACAGGGAGGAAGGAGTAGGCTGTCCTTGTAATTAAGAATTTGTTGTTAACTGACTTTCCTAGTTAAATAAAGGTTACACTAAGATCATAACATTTCTACACCCTAATTTTATAATATATGTTTATAATGAATGCATAAATATGCCATTATTACTTACAGTGTTTTAGTTTGAATGTGCAGACTGGCACTAAGAATAGAACAGAGGGAACGTTTCCCTAGGCAGCGCCATTATTAGTGCAATGCCCTTCAAATGTTGCCAGTGTGGCGGGGTGGGGGTCCACCCCCTCCCCCTTCCTCCTCCTCCCTTTCCCATGGGCTAGTTCGGTCTTCTGTGTGCGGCTCTGTGGCCCATCCCGTGCCCCCTGCCCTCATGCCTTGAACCTTGCGCACTTTCAGTGGATACAGCTGGAGAACTGCTAGGCAGTTCCATTGTGTGCCACGTTGGAGCCATGACCCACATGACCAATATATATTGTCCTGTTCTGGAAGACTGTGTGATCACGCTCTCCGCAGCAGATATGAGTAAGACCTTTTAAACAGGTCAACATTCACAAGGCCGCAGGGCCAGATGGATTACCAGGACATGTACTGCGAGCATGCGCTGACCAACTAGCAAAAGTGTCTTCACTGACATTTTCAACCTCTCTCTGTCAGAGTCTGTAATACCAACATGTTTTAAGCAGACCACCAAAGTGGATGTGCCTAAGGACACGAAGGTAACCTGCCTAAATGACTACTGACCCGTAGCACTCACTTCTGAAGCCATAAAGTGCTTTGAAAGGCTAGTCATGGCTCACATCAACACCATTATCCAAGAAACCCTATACCCATTCCAATTTGCATACCGCCCCAACAGATCCACAGATGATGCAATCTCTATTGCGCTCCACACTACCCTTTCCCACCTGGACTCCATCATTAAGTTTGCCGATGACACAACAGTGGTAGGCCTGATGACCGACAACATCGAGACAGCCTATAGGGAGGAGGTCAGAGATCTGGCCATGTGGTGCCAGTACAACACCCTCTCCCTCAACGTGACCAAGACAAAGGAGATGATTGTGGACTATAGGAAAAAGAGGACAGAGCGCGCCCCTATTCTCATCGACAGGGATGTGGAGTAGATTGAGAGCTTCAAGCTCCTTGGTGTCCACATTACCAACAAACAAACATGGTCGAAGCACACTAAGACAGTCGTGAAGACGGCATGATAAAACCTGTTCCCCTTCAGGATACTGAAAAGATTTGGCATGGATCCTCAGATCCTCAAAAGTTTCTACAGCTGCACTGCACTGGTTGCATCACTGGAATGACAACTGCTCGGCCTCCGACCGCAAGGCACTACAGAGGGTAGTGTGAAAAGCCCAGTACATCAATGGGGCCAAGCGTCCTGCCATCCAGGACCTCTATACCAGGTGGTGTCAGATGAAGGCCCTAAAAAAGGTCAAAGACTCCAGCCACCCTAGTCATAGGCTGTTCTCTCTGCTACCGCACGGTAAGCTTTACCAGAGCGCCAAGTCTAGTTCCAAGAGGCTTCTAAACAGCTTCTACCTCCAAGCCATAAGACTCCTGAGCAGCTAATCAAATGGCTACCCAGAATATGTGCATTAATTAATTAGCAATTTATTGCATGCAATAAGTATTTGATCACTTACCAACCAGTAAGAATTCCGGCTCCCACAGACCTGTTAGTTTTTCTTTAAGAAGCCCTCCTGTTCTCCACTCATTACCTGTATTAACTGCACCTGTTTGAACTCCTTACCTGTATAAAAGACACCTGTCCACACACTCAATCGAACAGACTTCAACCTCTCCACAATGGCCAAGACCAGACAGCTGTGTAAGGACATCAGGGATACAATTGTAGACCTGCACAAGGCTGGGATGGGCTACAGGACAATGGGCAAGCAGCTTGGTGAGAAGGCAACAACTGTTGGCGCAATTATTAGAAAATGGAAGAAGTTCAAGATGACGGTCAATCACCCTCGGTCTGGGGCTCCATGCAAGATCTCACCTCATGGGGCATCAATGATCATGAGGAAGGTGAGGGATCAGCCCAGAACTACACGGCAGGACCTGGTCAATGACCTGAAGAGAGCTGGGACCACAGTCTCAAAGAAAACCATTAGTAACACACTACGCCGTCATGGATTAAAATCCTGCAGCGCACGCAAGGTCCCCCTGCTCAAGCCAGCGCATGCCCAGGCCCGTCTGAAGTTTGTCAATGACCATCTGGGTGATCCAGAGGAGGAATGGGAAAAGGTCATGTGGTCTGATGAGACAAAAATAGAGCTTTTTGTTCTAAACTCCACTCGCCGTGTTTGGAGGAAGAAGAAGGATGAATACAACCCCAAGAACACCATCCCAACCATGAAGCATGGAGGTGGTAACATCATTCTTTGGGGATGCTGTTCTGCAAAGGGGACAGGACGACTGCACCGTATTGAGGGGAGGATGGATGGGGTCATGTATCTTGGCCAACAACCTTGTTTCCTCAGTAAGAGTATTGAAGATGGGTCGTGGCTGGGTCTTCCAGCATGACAACGACCAGAAACACACAGCCAGGGCAACTAAGGAGGGGCTCTGTAAGAAGCATCTCAAGGTCCTGGAGTGGTCTAGCAAGTCTCCAGACCTGAACCCAATAGAAAATATTTGGAGGGAGCTGAAAGTCCGTATTGCCCAGTGACAGCCCCGAAACCTGAAGGATCTGGAGAAGGTCTGTATGGAGGAGTGGGCCAAAATCCCTGCTGCAGTGTGTGCAAACCTGGTCAAGAACTACAGGAAACGTATGATCTCTGTATTTGCAAACAAAGGTTTCTATACCAAATATTAAGTTCTGCTTTTCTGATGTATCAAATACTTATTGCATGCAATAAAATGCTAATTGATTTTCTGGATTTTTGTTTTAGATTACGTCTCTCACAGTTGAAGTGTACCTATGATAAAAAAATGACATATTACATGCTTTGTAAGTAGGAAAACCTGCAAAATCGGCAGTGTATCAAATACTTGTTCTCCCCACATAACATGTGGTTGTAAAGGTGTATTTAAACTCAAATTCTTTCACACACACATGCAACACAGCATCTACAGCAGTTTGAGCAATGAAGAAACATAGAAAGACAATGAGAATGAGAAAGACTGAGAATATATGTCTTCGCTTAGTAATAGCCTCCAGTGTATTATTGAGCATACAGGCAAATCTACACAACTGCATGACTTTCGGTCATTAATAGCCCAATGCTGACCACTGTCCCACGTTTAATGACCTTTGTTACACAATTATTAGAATGGTTAAAAGGCATATAAGATTTATATAACAACCATTGCCACTGACTTATAGTTTTGCCCCAAGATCTGACCTGCTGACCTGCTTATACTTAACATTAGTTTGTCTCTCTCATGCAGGGTGACTAGTCACTCTCTGGACCCATATACACTCAGGCTGTATAACTGATGTACAACACATTTGACAGAATGGTTGTGATACGACACATTTTTGAATGCCTTTTAGTAAATACAACATTGAAGTAACAAGACAATAAACAGACATTTTTGTGATAAAATTGAAAGTTTGTCTGCACAACATTTTTGAAAGAAACTCAGTCTATCACAAACGTATTTTATTGTACATCAGTTTTGTACATGGCCTCTCACAGGGATCATGTTTCAAGAGATCCAAAATAGACACAACACCTAAGTGTCAACAGTATGACTGTACCAACCCGAAGAGTGGTGTATCAATACACCAAGTCACTATAGAGGTACAGGCATACTTCCTGACTCAGTTTCCGGAGAGGGAGGAAACCGCACAGGGATTTCACCATGAGGAGAATGGTGACTTTAAAACAGTTACAGAGTTTAATGGCTGTGATAGGAGGAAATTGATGATGAATCAACAACATTGTATTTACTCCACAATACTAACATAACATGTAAACATGACCATTTGATGTTAATCGTGCTATAACTCTGATCTTTTTTGCGACTGATTGAATTGAGCCATATTGTAATGAATCATGCCAGCCCACAGCCTGTGTACCTAAAATCTAGGGAAATCTAAGGTTAACTATTGTTTTCCGGGTTTGCTTGAGGGATTCTAGTTGTATAATTTGTACATTTTTTCCACATGGGTTTAACAATATTGGAAACTCACTTCGCCTTCACAAGTCAGGTACTTTTAAATATATGGAAAGATAAGGAAAGCGGTGGATGAATAGCATGACAATAGGCCCCAGGATCTCAGACAATGCTATTTACACATCTGTAAAATGATTGAGGATTCGGAACGGAGCCAAAATATCCTCTCTCCAAAAGCTTCAGGTGTGTACCTGAAACGAATTAACACCGGACATGGTCAGCCCTTGTGAACAATGCAGGTAGGGGAGTAGATCAGACAACCAGTCGACCACGATTTACC